>NC_085944.1:1515151-1818181 GCF_963556715.1 Cydia fagiglandana | reverse complement strand
CGGGCGCCCCACATACGCTCTTCTCACAGCACGATCCTCCCCCATCCTCTCCAGGTGACCAAGCCAGCGGAGTCGTGTGGCTTTGATCTCGCCAATTATATTGGGCATCGCAACCAGCTCCTCTAGCTCCCTATTTTTCCTTCGCCTCCAAGTACCATCTTCCTGTACGGTTGTACTATTAATTATTCTGTGATACTAGCCTGGAACTTGTGCATGCTCTGGTACAGTCGGCCGAGGTTGCCGTAGTGTTTGGCGGTCTGTACGTTCTTCTCCCCGAACGCCATCATGGAGAGCTGGAGCGCCGCCTTGTGGAGCGCTTCTGATTCTTCTAGTAGTGATGGTTCTGTGAAAATAAATATTACAATATTAATATTATTTATTTTAAATTTCAATCGGACAACAAAGCCAAACATACAATAAGTACATATATTTGATAAATTTAAAACTATGCATTATTTATGCGACAAAACGACGTGGCTCCGTTGAATCATCCATTATTGTGTCGGGTTCAGCAGTTTGCCCCGGAATCTATAAAACACGACACCCTTCGACCAGAAGTCGGATCGATGGTCCCCTGCAGCGGACGCGGCACTCGCACCACAAAGGAGTTGAATTATAAACAGCAATTAACACTCTTAAATGTCCATCGGTGGACCTTATACCTTTTGTAATAAGGTTTACGAATTGTCAGTTAACAGTGTGGGCAATGAGCAACAAAACTTGACATTTTGACATAACTTTTTATTGTGATGTGTGAATTTTAAGTGCTGACCTGCGGTGTGGACGTACATTCACCGCAAAAATAGGCTACATCAGCCACCTGAGAGCTCACGATTGTCGCTCTCACTAACCAGTGAATACCCAGTCGCCGAGGCCTAAACCGGCTAGGACAAGCGTGGCTCACTCCGCGATTTCGTCGCCTTAATACAGGTAGCTAAAAGTACATCCGTTCGACCCCAATTTTGGGGTTTGCCATAAGCCGCGCGTGGCGCTGTCGCCACCTAGCGGCCATATCTGTGCTGATCGTGACAGACGCGTTTTGTTAGAGAGTAAATCTACTGTACCTAGTACTATTATTTATTCTGTGGCTAGGACAGGATGATGATGATGGATGATGATTGAAGTGTAAAGTTGAGTTTGTAAACGCTCCAGTATACCGTTCTGTCCGCGCATCTCCTGGTGCGGCGCGGGCGTGTCGAGCGCGATCTCCTCGAGGATGAGCGCCTTCACGCGCTTCGCCGACGCCAGCAGCAGGTGGTCTGTCGGCACCAGGGTCTGGGGAATACAACAACAGCGATCAAAATCACTAGGTATAGACAGGGGTGCGAAACTCCTAACTTCGGTCAAACTCGGCTCCGCGCGGCTCAGCATTGCTCCGAGCAATTATTAGGGTTGGCACCACATGACTTCCTTTTGATACGATAATCACTTGAATTTTGACAACCCTAAATAACCGAAAGGGATAGTGCGATATATAAGAAAGGGATAACATGATTCGACCCTGAACCGCTGTCAAACTTCGTTTTTGTAGGAAGTTTCCTTTCTGTACGGTAGTACTATTAATTATTCTATGGTATAGATTATTGTAAAATAATTTATAAGTATCTGGGAGACCGAGCTTCGCCCGGAAAACATATAAAGACTCAAAAGCGCTCGTTTTCCCAGAGATAAGACCTAGCTAGATAGATTTATCGCAACTGAAAACCCCCATATAGCAAATTTCATCGAAATCGTTACAGCCGTTTCCGAGATCCCTGAAATTTTTTTTTTTTTTTATGAATGGGCTTACTCATGGCCACAGACTAGCCGAGGCTATTTATTTTATTTTATTTTATTTTATTTATTTGGAGATCCAATAGCTATGACAATACCATAGAAATTATAGTGGATACAGAAAGCCAATTATAGGAACTCACAGGTAGTAAATAAACAAGAATTGCTCGTTCAAAGGTATTAGAATTGTAATTACATATTATGAAATAAATAAAACTAAATCCAGGTGTAGAGGAAGGCGCGCGACCGGCGCATACCCAAAATTTGGACGCACTTTTATGCATTCACATTACAGTAAAACCCGCTTAAGAAGATTGTGTAGGGAACCACCTCAACAGCGCATCTCAAGCGAGCAAGAATGATACTTGTAACAATGATTAATTCATGAACAGTCAGCAACACAAGTTGCTAAAGGCTTGGCCACACACAGAGCGCGACGCAGCGCCGCGTCCGCGCCGCGTGATGCCGACGCGAAGCCTGGGGTCAAACAGGGCGCGCGCCGATCGCGCCGGCCTCACGCTCTCAACACGCCCTCAAGGCGCGCGTGAACGCGGCGCACCGCTCGCTGCCTAACGTCCGATCCTACTGATGTGACCTTGCGCGACGCGGCGGGCCGCCGCGTTCGCTCGGCGCAGCGCTGCGCACGCGCCGCGCGGACGCAAGGGGCCGCGCGGCGCGGGACGCGACAGAAGCGGGGCGTGATACCGGCGGGACGCAGTCTGTTTGACGTCGGTAACCTGTTAGCATGTGCCGCGGTCGCGCGGCGTGGACGCGGCGCGGACGCGGCGCTGCGTCGCGCTCTGTATGTGGCCAAGCCTTAAGCGAGCGGGGTTGTCAAAATTACCTTGACACCATCTTATTCTCTTAACAATAAAGTCGCGTCAAGATCACTTTGAACGACTGGCCCGCTTAGCAACTTCTGCTGCTGACTGAACTAATGGGTTCTCAGTAGTAAGAATTATGAAATGAGACCTATAGTTGCATCATCATCTCAGCCATAAGACGTCCACTGCTGAACATAAGGGGGAGCTCTTATAGCCTATGGTTTCTCACCTCTATAATACGGATTGCGCGCTCGGCGTGATCGCGCGCCTTGTAGAAGCGACCGGAGGAGTATTCTAGCACATACAGTGCGTATGCTAGGTCCTCTTGTGCCGTGGCTACGTGTAGGCTGCTCCGGCCGAATACGCGGCGCAGTGTTGCTAGTGCCTCCTAAAATAATAATAAAGTATATTAATAGTTTTTTGAACGCTTTCTCACTTCTACTTTCTAAAGTGAACGTAGATAAATCTAAGGTAAATCAGACGTAGTCCAAGTGCGTTTATTGTTTTACATGTAACATCTGTTCAGATCGAGCGTCCAGGAGATTTGCCTCGCTCCAATCACTCGGCTCGCCACAACAGACCTGTCGGTCTAGCATGAGCGTTCGCGCGCGTGACTCCATACATCTTGCGCGTCTTCAAGAACACAACTCATGCTAGACGGTCAGATCTCGGTATTAGTGTGAACCGGACTAGTGCTACCGCCTGCCGCGATAGTGCTACGACTGCAGGACTAGTCACTGTATACACACCTTGTACACGGCCACACTGTCGCAGAGCGCGGCGGCGTAGCGCGTGTGCGTAGCGCCAAAGGCCTGCCGGGCGAGTGCTACGGCCTGCCAACCTAGTGCTACGGCCGCTGGGCGAGTGCTACGGCTGCAGGACTAGACACTGTATACACACCTCGTACACGGCCACACTGTGCGGGATGGAGTCGATGTTGAGCAGATAGAAACCGTAGTCGAGCAGCGCGGCGGCGTAGCGCGGGTGCGTAGCGCCGAAGGCCTGCCGGGCGAGTGCTACGGCCTGCCGGACGAGGAGCCCCGCTTGACCGAAGCGTCGTTTAACTACGCACGCTTTGCCGCACGCTCGAAGGACTTCGATTGTGATCCTGTAGAGAGAGTACTTCGTTAAACACTAATCCGGTGGGTGATTATTAATATTTTTGCTATACTTATTTTACTTGGTTTGATACCTCGACAATGCTAAATCCTAGTAAATACGGAGCAAAATCTTTTCCTTTGCCTTTATAGCTCAAAACTCCATAACAATGGATTATTTATTCGTAAATGTGAATTAAATCGATGTAACCAGCGATTTCGTTCTAGCAATCCAGTACAATTTCATAACTCGAAAAAAAAAACGATTATTTAATTATCTCTGTAAAATAATTAGTAATTTAAACGATAATCACTTTGGACAAGAACTATTTCATAGGTTCAAGTAAAACATAACCCCTTGCAACTCTTACCCTTTTACTTTTTTTAACCCCTTTTGCTTTTGTATTGCCTATCCTGTGCCATGTTTGTGTTGTTGTGTTCTATACAATAAAGAGTTTATTCATACAGACAAATATACATAAACATAACATAAATATTTCTAGGTCAATATCCTCCTTACGAAATATTGACCCTATTCGTCTAGCGTTTCCCTTGAGATTCCAGTTATCACGGTCCCACGGTATCTAAATTTGAATCAATAAACCGGTTATATTCACCATAAAATCTAATTATCAGAGTGGATAAAAATATACAGCGAGTTAATTAACATAGAAATCGCTTGTTACAATAACACGGTTCAACATCCTATAGTCAAGAAGTACCATCGCTGTGTTCTGTACATCGGTGGACCTTATGCCTTTTGTAATAAGGTCCACCGATGTACAGTTAGCAGTGTTGCTGTTTGTACCGCTGTTTATTTAACAATGTTTATCGCATAGATCAGCGCTCGGCAACCTGCGGCCCGCGGGGCGCATGCGGCTCGTGAACCTGTCACTTGCGGCCCGAGAGCCGCCTTGGCTATTTTGTATGTAATAGTGACAAACGACAGTGTCTCCTAAAGTCATAAATATTAACAAAGTACGGCCCGCGTCACCTCCGTTAACTACTTTGTGGCCCTTGGCTGCTAAAAGGTTGCCGACCGCTGGCATAGATAATACATGGACATACTATTAGAGGAGAAGAAAAATGGAACAAAACTGTAACACTCTGGCACCCCAGAGGGCACAAAAGGAACAGAGGCAGACAGTTCAAAAGATGGTCCGATGAAATCCAAGACATGGCTGGAAGGACAGAAACAAAAACATAACTAAACTAACCAGATTAGCTCATAATAAGGAAGAGTGGAGAAGATTGGGGGAGGCCTTTGCCCAAAGGCACACAGAAGCGGTTACCGTAGAATGTAGAATAAGGAAAACTGAAGATATAGTATAATAAAAGTACCTTTTCTGAAATAAGGCTGTAAATAAATAAATCGCATAGATAACTGTAGACTCCCTAGTCCGGGCGAAACTGAGTCGTTTTCACAAAAAATAACTAAAGCCACCATGGTAATGTCATTTAGGATTTTAGGTAGTTCCTTGACTTTTTTGATGTCTTTGTTATTAAATGTTAAAGTAGTGATAACTACTATCAAAATATTTATCATATCTTCATCTAAGTATGTCATTGTCGTCCTCATTTGACCGATAATTATAAAATAACCGGAAAGGTGATTAACCTAAATATTTGCATATCTCTTAATCCCGCCTTTAAATCGTATCCCCTCTTTGTTATAAATATGGATTTCTTATCTAATCTGACATAGACAAAAGTTAATTATCTATACATTATCTGTACACTGTTACTGTTTTTCCAATTATAGACAAAGGTATTTTTTTTGTCATGTTTTATCCATAAAATTCTGCTAATCGATATTCAACAAAACATTTATTGTCATTTATCGTGTGTTCGACAATGATTATTAGGTATCAGAACATTGCGAACCCCTAAGTCAGTAGAAAAGAAGCCTTTTACAATTACACTCATAAAATAAAGAGTAGACAGACTTAGATCAAGAAAAGTCTGCAACGATTCTGACAGCACACGGAGTGCAAGTGTTATTTTAAACGTCAATATTTATAATATTTTAAATGAAGTCATGACGTATAAATAACACTTGCACTGTGGGTGCTATCAAAATCATTGCAGACTTTTCTTGGTCTAAACTGTTAATTGAGGGCGTCAAACGCAGCAAGACTTGTTCATTTTGACACAATATCTTCGTGCGACGACGATACACCGTTAGCGCGATGTAGAAATCACCCGTAACCGCACAGCGCCATCTAGCGAGCAATTCGATCAACATGACACTTACTTTGCCGGCGTATCGGGACGCAGCAGACGTAAGGCGCGCATGGCCCACGCGTGCGCGGCGCTGTAGTCGCAGCGCACGAAGAACAGAGCGCTGAATTCCTTGAAGAGGCGCGCTAGGAGCGCTGAGAGCGCCCACTCGCTGGCCGGCTCGTGCGGGTCGGTCAGCCCGGGGACTTGGGAGAGGATGTCGCATGTGTCCAGTCTGGAAAAAATAAGTGATTAATACATTTTGAACCTTATCCTTACGTATTTGAGGTTGTTATTTCTTCGGCGTTTCTTTAGATGTGTAGCTTATTCTTTGTAGGTTTAGAAGGTCGACCGCTAATTGAGAACAGACCTTACTGCACCGACATAAGGTCTGTTACCTGCGGCTGCACTCCTCGGAGACATGTCTGGGCGTGTCTGGGCGAGCGGTCTGTGTGGGAGCGTCGTCGGTGAGGCTCAGCAGGTCGAGCGCTAGTTCAGAATGAACCTTACTGCACCGACATAAGGTCTGTTACCTGCGGCTGCACTCCTCGGAGACATGTCTGGGCGTGTCTGGGCGAGCGGTCTGTGTGGGAGCGTCGTCGGTGAGGCTCAGCAGGTCGAGCGCTAGTGCGTACGTTTCGGCCGCGGCCGGGAAACAGCAGTAGGCGGATTGTGTGTTTAGCAGTCTGTAAAGAAACCATAAATGAATTAATTGTTTAAAATTATACTTCTATGCACAGCACTTCTACAGATCCCAAAAGGGAGGGGACTTCAGAATCAACATGCTGCAAAAAAGAGCAAAAATAACAGACATTTTCACCAGGGCCGTCTTAAAGTATGCTGGGACCCCTAGGCAGTTTGGGCCCCTAGGGCCCTTTTGGAAAGTGCAGTGGGCACATACGAATTTGGGGCCCTTTTGGAAAGTAAAGAAAGCTAATTAAACTAACATTTTTCTACTTTGATCTTCTATTTATTATCTTCGGTGTGCCCTTATGGTAAGGTAAAGGTACTGATGTTCACTTGGCTCTACAAAAAAGATCTTTCAGATTTTCCTTGTACAAGATATTATTACAAGTGACAAGTTAATCATCATTAACCTAGCCCTGTCCCAGTTTTTGCCATAGATCTCTTGTGGAGCCAGAGTCCGCTCCGCAAAGTAATCTTAAGATTGCCATCTAACCTCCAACCCAGAGGGGAAACTAGGCATTATTGGGACTAGTCCGGTGATAATTGGATACTTTGGGACATATATCAAACATACATACTTGTATATCACTACACCTTATAAAACAAAGTCTACCGCCGCCTCTGCCTGTTTGTGTGTAAGTAATGTTTGTGATAAACTCGAAAACTACTGAACGGATTTTCATGCGGTTTTAACCTATCAATAGAGTGATTCTTGACGAAGGTTTAGGTGTATAATTTGTTAAGGTTTTGTGTAGTCGGGTCGCTAGTCAACGAAAACACCTCGCGTGATTTGTGCACAACCCCTTATACATGTATCATCGAGAAAATAATTTATATGTTAGGATTAGGAAACATTTACTTGACGCAAGAACCGGGGCAATATTAGCATAGATAACGATCATTCTCACATTACCTAATCACGTATATATGTTTTAATTAGGACAAACAGGTCAATGGCATCAAGTCAGAAGAACACGTGAATTTTGTCACGTTTAAGATGTAATCGCACAACTTGCTTCGTGGACCGGACATTGCCAGTTAGCCATGTTAATTCACTTTAGCACCTACTTAATTACTTAGCACATTGGGTTATAACGAAGCAGAGTATTTGTTTGTACTCTGTATGATTTTCTAATTAGTTGTCTTGTCCACTTATGTTGCGGGCACACGTGAATTTACATTGCAAATAAAAAAAAGATTAATAATAAGATGCTGAAGTGGAGATACGTGTCTAAAAAGTGAGTCCTGTCTTTAACATTTGAACTAGATGTCGCCTTTAGGTACACTGTCGTGCATTTTTGCAGTAAAAGCAAGGTTGTCGAGCGTTGACGTTGGATGTCGTATTATGTACGTTTGGCTTTCCCAATTATGTTAAAACGGTACCGGGGGATGCTGCTGGTATATATGTCGGCGGCCGATCGTAAGATCAGGCATATCGTGAAATTCCTAGGCATATCGTGAAACGTGAAAAACTGACTCGTTCCCTGAGTCGACGGAGCAACCTAACGAACCTAACCTATTACCTATATATTGGTTTGATGTGGCTATCGTCAAAACATTACACAGGAACATTACGATCTGCCTGATCTTACGATCGGCCGCCGACATATAGTTACAGACTATCAGAATCAGTGTAAGTACATACCTGTGGCAACATTCGAGAGTGAGTCGCGTGTAGTGCGCGCTCGGCGGCTGCGCGCGGCACAGCGCGCGGCAACGTAACAATACGCGTTGTGCGTCCGCGTACCAGCCTGCCTCATTCAGAAAACCACCTGCAACAGACAGACAAACAAAATAAAATTTAAAAGAGAAACCTTTTCGATAACAATAACACACTTAGTACCCCCTTTTTTATTTACCTACTCAAATAAATATATTAGTATTATTATATAATTATAGGGTGCAGCTAAGAATATTTAGCTGACGAGCCTAATGTCACGCAGTGTCCAGGATTATATATGTATAGTTCAAAGTTTGTAAAGTCATATGTCATATCACATCAGCACATCACTAATAGTAACATCAGTCTAAGTTATTGTTTAAAAGCCACTTGTTCAATGTGTAATCTGCAATCTGTAATGTGTAATCTGTAATATACCTACAGAATTTTTCGACAAAAAACATGACAATTGGTTGGTGAACGGAAGGTATTATTTATCTAGTTAAAACACAAACATAAACCATCAGTTTACACGCCGCGGTAAAAAAAACAGTATTTTTCATTCAATGTTATTGTAATTATGACACTTTTAGGTGATTGACAACAACAACAAGTATCGAGAAAAACAACGTAATTAAGGTTGTTCATATAACTTGTTCGCTAAATTAAATTTTGTCACTTTCTGACAAACGTAAATGTCAAAATGACGGACAGGGTCAAATGATTATCAACGGCTTGTTAGAGACACGTTTATGAATTTTATGATTAACTCCATGAGATGACGAAGTTTGCTAAATAATTTACATTCAAGTACCTACTAACAATTTTTTTAGCAGTTAATATCTTTTTGTGCGCACGCGATAGCGATTTTTTAAACGTGCAAAATGCTAATAATGACCTGTATCCTGTATCTGGCTAAGTAGGTAGGCAAAATTAAAGTTCAAGGATAAGTTTACATTTAAAAAAAGAGTACAATTTTATTTCACAATGGATTCGTATTTCTGATCGCGTACTTAGATAAGATGGTGCAATTACACGTAGGATAAACGTTAAGGCTCCTCTTCACGTTGGGCCAACACCAACGCCAACGAGGGACGCATTTATGCGTTAGAGGGAACAAGTGATATTGCTATCTCATTCTACCGCATGGCTGCGTCCCTCGTTGGCGTTGGCCCAACGTGTGAAGAGGAGCCTTTAGGTATTTTAAATTAGTAGAGTAAATACAGGCATGCGAAACAGAGAATTCGTTTCCACGACAGTATTTAATCATATGGATTTAGGAATTTCCAGCATTTTTTCTAAGTTCAGGGATATTATAATCTGTAGTTCATGTTCAGACTAACAAGGCACTAGAAGTGGCTAAAGGTCGGCTATGTTTTCATACACAGTAATTATCATTGTATAAGTTTTAACACTCTGCCAACAAATGTTTTGACAATTTCTACTCCCCAAGAACAATAGGAATTCATTACGAATAATGTTTTATTTTGCGATACAAGATTTAATTGTTAGATATTCTCAAAACACGAGAGTATTTCAATATGTAAATCTCAAAACACGCGATTGTATCCGATCATAGAAACGTGTTTCACTCACGTGCGCAGGAGTCACGAGTTTAAACTAACGAACAACGTCAATATTAGTCTCAACTCTCTGACACGGTATGGTTTTCCCGAGTCTATGGGTAGTTTTTAGCTGCCGATATAGACTATATTTTTCAAGTCTGTGTTATCTGAAGTGTGCGTTTAAGCTATCAGTAGAACTACACTGCAGCCGCCAGCCCAGATAAATCTTTGACGCAAGCGTTCTAGACCTAAAATAAAATCTACTGACCGAGTCTCAATTCCAAATCGATGAGTTTATCTTCACATCGCGTCCTGTATTTACAATGCGATGTTGCCAGTTTGGTCACTGGTCGTCTCCGTCGCTGTACCAGTGTGATCGTCTGCGACATTCCACAAGACCTAAGCTCAGATAGGCACTGACCGAGCTGCATGCCCAGTTGTCTGAGGCATTCCTCGGAACATAATTGATATAACCGTCCTAAAGTTCTACTGACCGAGTGTCAAGCCCAGATCGATGAGCCTATCTTCACACGTCCTGTCTTCACAACGCGACGTTGCCAGCTCGTCTGTATATGTGTGATTGACCTCGCGAGTCGCGATATGTAACCAAAAGTTAATCTACTGACCGAGTCTCAAGCCCGTATAGATGAGGCTATCTTCACACCGCGTGCTGTCTTCACGCGACGTTGCCAGTTTGGTTGTCTCTGTATCGTCACTATTCTCAGCAACGTTCCACGTAAGACCTAAGCTCAGATACTGACCGAGCCGCAGGCCCAGTTGGATCAGGCATTCTTCAGAGCGCGCGTTGGCGTCGCAGCGCGATAGATAGCCGGTGGCCAGCTCTGCTGACAGCTTCGATCCATGCTCTATAACGGCCTGGAACAAAGAAAAAACTGTTAGATAGGATTATAAGACCTTAGCGAACTCGGCGCCGTCGACTGGACAGAGTAGCATGGCGGTCTTTGGTGTCGGAGGCCAAGATCCACTTCGGGTCGTTGCGCCACATCAGTAAGTAAGGATTATATTAGGATTATAAGGATATGCCTGCCTTCAATGATGGAGGTTATCACAGATATTTGTTCCTGTGTTATCGATGTCTTCTATGTACGTAAGCATGTATTTAAGTGTATCGTCGCTTAGTACCGATAGTACTTATATATTGTGTATCCGGCTTTGATGATGGGATCTATATAATAGAATTTACTAGATTAATACAATGGTGTGAAAGTGACGTGAACAGTTCGTTTTCATTATTACGACTCCACGTGAACTGTAATCTCTCATACAGTACTTACCTACACCTCACACAAATTCCTGAGAAATGCATATCAACATTTAATTTATTTGTAAATATTTAAAATATTCCACGTGTTTATAATAACATCGCCGATTTTAATTTGTCTTTCGTCATTTCGACGATATCATAAAACATCAAGTTTATATTTTTATAACTTGGGGGCTATTCATAAATTACGTCATTTCAACAAATCAACATATATTAAAAATTCAAATAAATTGTAGGTATGTCCAGTCCAGTTACATTGCCACTTTTTAGGAGAATAGTTAATTGTTAAAACGAAGTCCCAGTAAAGAGTTTATGACAGGACAAATAAAGTTAACTGTTTACGACAATAATATATCACGATAGTCAAATGACTCAAATGATGATCATGAGCTAAATTGATGCTACCTATTGTTATGAAAAACACAGCAGAAACCTACAATCTATATACATACAGACCTGTTGATATCGAAACCATTAAGAGGCTCACAATCTCGTGGCGGAGACCAAAACTCCCATTATGTCCGCCGGTAGTTTATCTATACGTAGGTACTTTTTTGGATTCTGTACCCATAGGGTAAAAATGGGACCCTATTACTAAGACTCCACTGTCCGTCTATTTGTCTGACTGTCTGGCACCAGGCTGTATAATCTCATGAACCGTGATCTAGACTTGTGAAATTTTCACAGATGATGTACTTCTGTTGCCGCTAAATACTAAAAAGTACAGAACCCTCAGTGGGAAAGTCCGGCTCGCACTTGTCCAGTTTTTTAAGTCTGTACATAGCAATGTCAAAACGATTGAATCGAACCGTCGGTGCAATATGAATCGCGGCGTTGTAGCCTAACGAGCGTATGATTATAATGGCATTGGCGTATTGGCGAGCACAAACTGTGCATTGTTGCCAATACGACAGCCGACGTTAATGCGTCTACAGCCGACTGATATGGAAGGAATGGTGTCGCAGTTATCGTCTAGAAAGAAGAAACCTACGTTACGTTTCTTGTTTACAAAGAGTTTTGAAATCAAAACAAATAAGGATATAATTGAGCATTTTTTTTAACGACACCAGCATGGTAAAGCTGGTTGATTGTTCAAAAACTGATGAGAAAGTTACATTTTATCCAGATGTGGGGCAAAGTAATGTACGATATAATACTCTTCATTGCACACCTGACATACACAATGTAATACACAACATAATGTAATGTAAATTTCGAGTAGTTTTCTTATGTTGGCTGAGAGAATTGACTTATAAATGATGATTTTGAATGAAAAATGTTACAATGTTATACTAGCAGCCATAACGACTAAGATGCCGACAGGGCTGCCAGTACATAAATCTTGATTATGCGATCCTGTGTCCGCAATTATACGAAATTCGATTGCATTATACGAGTACAAAAAAAAACTATTATTTTAAATCGATTTTTTAATAACTAGTTAATTTCGGTTTTTGGGGTAAGCCCCCAAATTGCGGGGATCTTTCTCTTTTACTCCAATGACAGCGTAATAAGAGTGACAGAGAAAGATGCCCGCAATTTGCGCACTTGGATTTTCGCGGTTATAGCCCGCGTTGACGTGTATTTAAGTAGTTGCCGTTCCATTAAATCGTATAACAGTATTGGCACACTGTTTTTTGAAGCATTGACAGTAGTTTAACATCGGTGTTTTTTTCGTATCCAATTATACCGATTGACCAACTATACGACATGTATACGAAAATAAATTCATTATACGAATTTCGTAGCCTATTATACGATCTGGCAGCCCTGGATGCCGACGCTCGGGAGATGCTGGTGTGGCCTCTCTCTAGACAGCGAACCTTTTTACTTGTGGACCTTTATTGCCCAGTCTTTGACTTAGGGCCACTTGCACGACCCCACTAACCCGGCGTTAAGCGTTTAAACCATTAACCCAGTGTCAAATTGTACTGGTAACCATGGTAACTCCAGTTTTAACTGGTTAACCCCGGGTTAGTGAATGGTGCAAGTGGCCCTACGCAACAGAAGGTACTGACTGACCTGGAAGCACTGGAGCAGCCTCAGCTGGGTGCCGCCGAAGCGCAGCAGCCTCTCGAAGATGTCCAGCTCTGACAGCTCCGCGCCGAGGATGCAGAGCCTCTTCTCCTGGAGCATCTGGATAAGAGGGATACATTGGTTAAGTATTGACGAAAGTGGGAACCACTGGCAACTAGGATAAGTTATCTAGGTGGGCATTAAGGGGCCCACTGATTAACAGTCCGCCGGACGGTATCGGCCTGTCAGTTGTTCGGAACTGTCAAAATTTTGTTATAACTGACAGGCCGATACCGTCCGGCGGACTGTTAATCAGTGGGCCCCTTTAGACACGGAAGAAGTAGGAAAGCGAGCGCAAGTGAGTAATAATGAGTACCTTCCTAAGTATATTATTATTATAATAAATGAAAGAATTAATTAATGAATGAGTCCCTTTCCCTATTTTACCCTCGCCTTGTACAGTCAACTGTAAAAATATGGGTGTACAAATTATTTCAAAAAATATTTCCCATAACTCTTATGTCAGTGAATTAAGAACTATGGGACATATTTTTGAGTAAGTTGTCTTCATATATATTTTTACAGTTGACTGTATACCTACTATTTTTTCTGACCCAAACATTCACGGTCACGTTAAGTACGCTCGTAGCGCTACCAGGCGTAGCTCGGTCCGCGATTTCGTCGCTTTGTTACAGGTAGCTAAAAGTACATCCGTTCCACCCCAATTTTGGGGAAAGCCATAAGCCGCGCGTGGCGCTGTCGCCACCTAGCGGCCATATCTGTGCTGATCGTAACAGACGCGTTTTGTTAGAGAGTGAGTCTTCTGTACGTAGTACTATTATTTATTCTGTGGCGCTACGTCGTAGCCCGTTAGCATGTTAAAATCCACATGTAGCGAAAATTGCCCGTAGAGTTTGACGTCGTAATGGTATTGTGATTGTGACTTTATGGCGGCCTTGATCTAAACAATCTTCTTCAATGAAGCCATGTCATACGCCATGATTGATATCAGTAATCGATGACGCAGGCCCGTTTATGACTTCCTCTGGATATACGCAATTGTGTCGATATTACACACGAAGCATGTATAATTGTATATTGCTTTTATTGTTGATATGTGTATTTGTAGAGAGTTACAAGAGAGGGTCATGTATGGATATTTTTGTGCAAGATATTAGGTATAGCATAGCAGGTGACCGCCAAGTTAAAAGAAATATGTCCGGCTACACCAATAATTCTTAAACCGAAAATATCACTAGTGTAAAAAAAGTAATGTAAAAAGTAAAGATGCCAGCTCAGAGTCATAGAACGCGCTCTACGGGGGTATTACCTGAGCGTAGTGAATGCTAATCGGCTAATCGCAGGCAATTATGTGCGATTAACATGCATGCATAATGCACCATAGTGTGACATCCAGTCAGAAGTCACCGACCTACTCTACTTTATTTATCACGGAACAATGGTGTTCCAGACATTAGGGAGGCGTGCGCGGACCTGAAGCCAAGACCTAGAGGCCATTTTAATGAGATGTAAGGGCTGCCACACGGACTGCTTTGAGCAGTCAGTGGCAACAGCTTCAAACAGTCGCCGTTGGGTGATCTGCGGTTTCAATACAAAATCGTCATTCGCAATACACGAACCGCTCAAGCAGTTGCAACTGCTTCGGGCGGTTGGCTGCGCGGTGAAATTTCATCATGCGGTCAAGCTGCTAAAGCAGTCCGTGTATGTTGATCTCTGGGTTACTGTTCGAGCAGTCCGTGTATGGCGGCTCTAAGGGGGTACACCGGGTACACATAGCGAGGCAGATGCTGCCCTTGCTAGTTTCATGGGATGCTTGTTCCTCTAATAGGTTTTTTATTGTTCAATGTATACCTTTCAGCCGTACTCGAGACGGCCATTGGCATATTAGGTCATAGACTGTATATATTTTTCATTTAATTTTTAGGTGCTTGCAGTTGACTTTTATAAGTTATCTGATTTTGTGAAAAATGCTACCTACACGGTCAGACAAAAACGTGAACTAGTAGGTAGGTATGTATACGGTTCAGTGTTTACGTTAATTGTACAAAAAACGACGGAAACGTACAATGATATAACAATGGAAAATGCGAATTTGGGTTACCTATAATTATTCCTAAATTACAAAAAAAAAACTTATTTTGCTACATGATTTACCTACGAGAATAAAGTAGAATCGCGTTAATGCCTTCTTGATTAATGATATATACATATGTTGGATTACGATGACATTTCGTGTTAAGAGTAATGAATACGTGTAATTTCCGTGTCATTTTTTTGTAAACTGTTTTTCATTACTTTTATGAGAATTAGTAGTAAGTCATAAATCAGGCCTGTGTGTATCTGTAGTGCCTATCTCCATAAAAGTTTCATAAGTGTGTGTAGTGTAAATAATTAAGTTCCGTACTTCGTTCCGATAAGTATTAACATTGTTGTATTGTAGGCATCTTACCTTTTATGTACAATATTATTGTATTAATCCAAAGGCCAATGGTATGCCTGTTTGTTTCATACCTAACTCATGATATCGACATTTCGCGTCAGAAGTCACGATGAACAGTACCTGACACGATTTTATTTGCAAATCATTTTATTTACGAATTAAATTGTAGAATCGTGCTGATTTGTCTACGTTCTTCGTTCTAATATAGAACCGTTGTGTTGTGGGGAACTGACTTGAGTATTATCCAATTATAAAATACTGGGAATTTTGCTCGCGGATCCAACAGCGAGGATAAACCCAAGGGAGCGAGGGAGACACAGCAAATTGTACAACAATCATCGTAAATATAGCCCTTCCTGGTTGAGCACTAAACGATAGGTTTTCCTGGATTTTCCCTAGGCGAGACGAGTCGAGCCTCGTATCAAATAGATCACTTTACTAGACAGCCTAAACCTGAACACTTTGCTAGGTTTCGTGGAAGAGCTGGGGTGGTTAGATTAGAGTAGCGCTATCTCGTTTCATGCAAAATAGGCGCAATGGATGTTGATTTCCGGAAAATGTCCATCAAAACTTAACTAACCAGCCTCAGCCTATGAACCTTTACACAGAGCTTAAGTGTGAAAAATAAGTATTGGCAGCTACTAAACTTTCAGATTCATATTGCAATATTGCAACGTTGTGACAAAGTAACACAACACTGACTATACAAATACATTGTCGAGGTAAATCAGATGAGACAGTTCACAATCTGTATACTTTGTACCTACAGTCAGCCTCATGAAATATATGTAGCTGATAGACTTCCAAAGTAACCGTAACTACATTGTGAAAAACGATCCGAGCTTCAATTCTGCAGCCTCCGGCTTGAAAGCCGCACGCCTTACCATACTGGAGTCAGTTATGTAACGCTGCCATACATGACCCAAAAATTTTTTATTAAGCTATGAGCTTCATCACATCTGATATTTGAGTAATTCTAAGCATTTCTAGCCTGAAGTGGGGGGGGAGGGTGGGGTACAAAGACGGCCGCCATCCGTCATCTTTAAAAAAAATCTACTCTGATCCTGGTGGGTACTAGGGCAAGTTTGGTATCATTTTCGTATAAACCAAAGACGTAGAATTCATTGCTGATATTTGTTTTTTCAATTTCATAGTAATTTTACAAGAAAAACGTAAAAAGGTGAAAAATTTGGTTGGATATTTTTGCTACGCGGAGCCGAAACTACAAAAGATAGAAAGTTGAAATTTGCACACTAGATTACATTTATAAAGTGTACAAGAGATAAGAAGCGATTTTGAGAAATTCAACCCCTAAGGGGGTTAAAAAGGGGATGAAAGTTTGTATGGGGTTCAAGTTTTATTTTAAGCTAGGAATTTGAAACTTCGTAAAACGATATATTATTAAAATACAAGAAAACTAATTTCAGCGTTTTTGAAAATTCATCCCCTAAGGTGGTGAAAAAGGAGTTGAAAGTTTGTATGGATATCAAAAAAATTTTCGAACGCGGGACTTGAATCTTTGTATTTGGGGATATTATTAAAAGACAGGAAAAGTAATTTCAGCGTTTTGTAAAATTCATCCCCTAACAGGGTTAAAAAGGGGTTGAAAGTTTGAATCCATTACAAATCCGAGTAGACACACATTTCTTATTGCCTCCCAGGCTTGAAATGCTTAGAATTACTCAAGGAACATATGTGATGAAGCTCATAGCTTAATAAAAAATTTTTGGGTCAACTTTATAACTGCTTCCGCTACCAACGCTAGTGAAATGTTAAATGATATAAAAATTATAAATGATAATTCCTCGAGTCCAGACAGCCTATTGTGAAGCAATTGCAGAACGTTCAATATACTCGGGTCAACGCTCGCGCCGCTCCGTTGCATCCATGATCGCAAAAACATTACAAAGGATCAGAGATTGTTTGACAGTGTAACTATTTTGCCTATAGCCAAACTCAACGTGAAAAAGACTAGAAGTAAAGATCTAGTACCTATTTATGACATTGAGTAATTACCCCGAGACCCGACTGGCACTGGGAGGATTGGCCTTTTTTTTTCACACAAACACGACTGACGATCAAAGGTAGTATCCACCAGTGTGCGGTGCGGCACACGCAATTTTGTACTAAATAGGTATGCTTGTGCCGCACACAAGTGGAATCCCGCTTTTACCTACATTGCAGATTATAATTTACTGATTGTATTGTGACCACTTAAGACAACACAAATGAAAATATTCAATAACATAATTTGATTTGTTACCTAGTCGTTTTGAGTTGAGCAATTTGTGGATGAGTCGCTCAGGGTTCTACATTGATCAAACTTTCTTCATATCATAGCCGACATTCTTCAAGATGATCTTTAAATAAGGTGTGCGTTACGACTTTGGTTGTTTTTAGGGTTCCGTACCCAAAGGGTAAAACGGGACCCTATTACTAAGACTTCGCTGTCCGTCCGTCCGTCCGTCTGTCACCAGGCTGTATCTCACGAACCGTGATAGCTAGACAGTTGAAATTTTCATCATCATCATCATCATCATCATCATCATCAGGCTATAGCAGTCCACTGCTGGACATAGCCCTCCCCTAAAGAGCGCCATAGCGCCCTGTCTTCAGCTTGCCGCATCCAGCATCTGCCTGCAATCTTTCGCAGATCGTCATCCCACCTGGTCGGGGGGCGTCCTACACTACGTTTGCCAAGTCGCGGAAATTTTCACAGATGATGTATTTCTGTTGCCGCTATAACAACAAATACTAAAAACAGAATAAAATAAAGATTTAAATGGGGCTCCCATACAACAAACGTGATTTTTTACCAAAGTTAAGCAACGTCGGGAGTGGTCAGTACTTGGATGGGTGACCGTTTCTTTTTTTGTTTTTTTTTTCATTATGGTACGGAACCCTTCGTGCGCGAGTCCGACTCGCACTTGCCCGGTTTTTTTACAGACCATAATAATTGAATTATAGATTCAATTTACACAAGTTTCTATTTTAAGCAGACCAAGGTAAGGTTTCAACAATTACATTTACACAAAAAATGAGCACTTAAATAGGATGAGTCTGAGAAATGAAACTCCGTATTTACAGAGGTGATATAATTAATGAAAATGTAACAATTTATAAATTTAACAATAAATAACATATAAGACGTCTTCTTAAAAAAACTGTCTTTAAATCGAATTCATTTAGCGTGAGAGTAATTTTCCAACCAAGTGTAGTTTTGAATTTTAATCATGGCTGACAGGTCAGATGGCAGTCGTTTATGTCAATGCCTGGGACAATAAATTAATAATCAGAGCTGGCCTAATGGCCTTGCTAGCAGAATAAGAAGACGATAGCATAATTTAGTATAGCCTCGTAAGGCCCAATATCCTTTTTTATGTAGGATCAAACGTGGTCAAAAAATATGATTCAAGAATACAAATACTCCAATCCTATTTTTATGTAATATTATCCTGACGCAATACTAGATAACAATGACTCAGTCATACTTATTATGAATCTATATGCCAATATCAGAATCCGAATGCAAAAAGGAGAACACGTTATTATTATATAACAGCGGTGGTAACGCATCGCGCATTTAGATAACGGCATTAAGGAAGCTGCGACCGACACGATCGTCGTTGTTTTCCATTCGAGACTTTATGATTATCGTGCTTCTTATCTCTTCTATCTTACGATTTTAAAAAGATGTTAATGCATACCCCAGTCCAAAAGTATGGACACAACGTTATTTTCTTTAATATCTCATGTTTCTATTACTACCATTGAATATTAGGTATTATAAACCAAAAACTTACTTGAGACCACCAGAGATTATAATTGAAATAATTGCCTTACAAAATGTTGAACTGGCAATTATTGTTACAAGAATTTGAGTTAAGTGTGTTCTTTTAAAATGTTATATTATCATTATTACTATCTCGTTTTCTAATTATGTATTTGCTGACGTTACAATCCTGAATTAATTTATTAACATATACAATCAATGTTATAGGTCGTATCTTATTATCAGTTAGTTACCTGTTATAAAAAATGAGATTATAATCTATGTACACAATGTTAGTACCCACTAGTAACATGCAATGCAAGTATGAGACGACAAGGTCGTTGGCGCTGATGGCTCACCATTCTAGCCACTTTCATGACCCTTACTGCAACGTCATAAGGTTTCTAATAGGGTAGCAAGGTACAATGTGCAAGCGCACTCGGATGGCACACATCGATTGCGCTGGCATTGACACCGCATTGGCCGTTGACACCGCACTATGAAACAAGCTTACTTTGTCGCCATAAACAGTGGACCTAAATACCATTTGAATGTTTAGTCTGGTTTACTGTCATACTTGTCGTAATTTGCGATCGTAATCTGGCTAGTCAAAGATGTAATTATTTGTTGGTGTCAAAGTACTGAATCGATACGTTAATTATAGCGTTGGTACATTGAATAATTTTACGGTTTAGACTCACTTGTTTTAAGTCACTCGCGCGACATGTTCCTTAAAATTATTCAATGTTAGTATGTCTCACAACTCACAACAGTTTAAATTCGATGGTTGTTACATTGATTACGCAGCTAGTAAAGGAAGATGCATAACATATGATAAATTAATAAATACTACACACACACGGTACTCTATTCTGAATAATTCTCATTGCGACACCCTGTACCTATGTTTTTCGTCTTGTAGTTATAGATATTTACATAATACAACTCACTTTAAAATAGGTAATTGTATTCGGTTCCATGGATTTTCCAATTAAAGTTGTTTACTACACCTTTGACATAACAAAGATAGTTTGTTCTTATTCAATTAAAACAATAGATACGTAAGTACTGTTTGCAAAGCGTAAAACTTGTTTTAAGACCAAACATTCGCCAGTTAAACTTAACAATCGATATTTATAGATCGGAATTCCATTATAGTTCATATTGTCATGCCGCAGCGGTGGCCAGTAAATAAAACGACGGCTTTACAAGGTCACTTCTGCGCTCGCCAAGCGGCCGGTCGCGCTCCCCGCGACCAATCAAAACGCTCAATAGCGTGAATCACGGGCTTTTATGATTTATTTCTGCAACATGTGACTTTTGCAGATGACCGCGCCAATGGACCTTTATTGTTATGCACTTGATTATTGATCATATCGATCACATGACATGTAGCGGAATAAATCTGACAATTGATTCAATTGAGTGGCAATAGCGTTGCTAATTATAGATCGGTTTCCATGCCATCAAGTTTCAGTAATTGGTACGTTGACTCTGTGGTCCTTTAAAGTTGAACCTTAATTTAAACTAAACAACTAATAGGTACTTAGTTATGAATTTTACAATTATTTTAATTTAGTACCGCGATGTGTTGTGATACTTGTGATATTTGACAGTAAACTTGTTGCGAAAATCATATGAAACGAACGAAACTAGAACGAATCTCCTCTTCTAAAGGCAATGACGACATCAGGTTCAAATGACCCGACGATTTGTTTTAAATCGAATTTCAAGACGATGCGGCTTACCGTCTGGTTGTCGACCTCTAGGCATGACATGGCGCCTTCTGGTCATATTCCCACCGTCAACCGCGGTGCAGACGAGTCTCACACCATTGTGACATGACCTCGATGACCGTAACCAGAACAGAGAACGCATATCGCGTTGATCCTATGACTCGCCAGTGCGTGTTAAGCTGTTGGAATAAAATCTCACTCTTGCGCCATCTGCCATCGTTAAGAGACTGTTATTATTCCTTATTGCAACGGAATAAAGTCTACCAACGGCCGTAGAGTGCGGTCGTCAGTAAAGTTGCACAACCTAACGGTAAATAGGGTATTGGAGCAATTCATCAAAATAAACGAAGGGTTATCGCGATTGAGTAAGGTTACGTAGTGACAAATGTACAGAATTGGTGCATCCAAGGTCTATTGTTCGATTTATTTGAATAACAAATGTGTAACCTGAAAACGTTTATTGTTCGAACTATTCTTGTAAATAAAGTAACAGATAACGAATGTAAAGTGAAGTTTTGTTTCGATATTTTGTTTGGTATTGAGAATGAAAATGATATGACAAGATGTTTAATTATTACGTTCTGTAGTAAATATTCTTTGTTTGTTTCTACTCGTATCGATCCTCCAGAAATATAAACTCTACATTCTACACATTTGTCAAAAAAACAAATCATAGATGGCATCGCCTTATTGTAACTATATTCGTTATCACGCGTTATCGACGCTATATTGCCGTGATACCTCTCAGCACAACTGATAGCATAATCACGTCGAATTAAGACAAGTATCACCAGTAGGTGGACACTTACTAGTAGAACGATTTAGTAAGCTTGAAAATGGTTGGATGCGGTGCAGGTAACATTCCATTCACATCAGAAAAGATTTCCGAAAGAAGATTAAAGAGGATTTGAAAAAGAAAAACATTTCAGTAGCTTTGTAATATTAGTATCTCAGAGGTAAAAACAAGGCCTAAGTCCCGTAGTTTGCCTGAGCTGGGCGTACGATGTGCCTAATACGCTTAGTATATATATATATATATTAATACGCGGTTAGTGGTGTGTAATGCTGAGCAAGTTGTTTACTAGTTTAGTACGGCCTTGACCGCTTGCACAACGGCGGGTCAACACCCTTGTAATCCTCTAGAGGAAACCCGTGAGCCGTGACCAACTACAAGTACTATCGCACGGTAGTATAAATATCAACGCAGCGTTAGAGCGTACCCGCGCATCGTACCTAGGTCATCCCCTACAACACGTTGAATAGATCGTCAGTTTGGTAACTTCATTTGAAGGCACCTTACAGGTCTTGCGTGACCGTGGCGCCGCCCTAGTCTTAAGGCCCAACCATACAAATGAATAATCCAAAATTTGAACCTAAAGTGTAGGAAATAGAGTTGATTTAACGTTGTTCAAAAATGTAATGAAACGAAGCAAATGCGACTCAGTTTCAATTGAATATCATTAAATTTCATCGAACTGAAGAAGTACTATAGGTAGGACCTGGGCTTTAGAAGGCTAGACCAGAGGTCAGCAAACTTTTGGGAAGAGCAAACCGCAAGAAAGAAATCACTTCTTGAAATCTCAAAGAGCCAAGAATGTTATTTTCAGTGGTTTAGAACTCTAAGTGTTCATTTTTTGGGTAACTCGAAGAGCCGCAATCATACCTCGAAGGAACCGCATGCGACATTTGAGATTGAGAGATTGAGATATTTATTGATAAAATTATAAATAATTTTACACGTCACACAGCAGAATATATACATAGTTATCAAGTATTTAAGTTATTAGTTACAATGACGTCAGCAGTTCTCAACATACATTCACTTATTGTATAACAAGCTAAACTAATTAACATTTTCTTAAGTTTACTTACAGATATTGCCTCACTAGCTGAGTTAATGACCTCTTTCGGAAGTGTGTTGTAAATTTTTACACCCATGACACCGAGTGACTTCCGAGCCTTGGCCAGTCGGCAGCGCGGGACCAGCAGGAGGTGCTCGCCGCGCGTGTTGCGACCGTGGTTCTGCCCACGAGTTGTATATAGCCCCAGATTAGACCTTACATATTTGCAGGCTGTTAGTATATAAACACATGGCAGCGTAAGTATTTTGTGTTCTATAAATAATGACTGCGCTGGATAATCATAGGGTTTCTTTGAAATTATCCTAAGGGCACGTTTTTTTAATCTAAATAGTCTATTGCATTCAGCTGCAGTACCCCATAGTTCTACACCTTGAGTTAAAATTGAGTGGAAGTACCCATAGTATGCTATTCTGAGGTTTTGAGGCGTTAGAGATGGCGCGAGTCTAGAAAGGGCGAAGCACGCCGACGCTAGCCTGTCAGAGACCACATCTATATGGGGGGTCCAGGTTAGTCCCGAGTCTATAGTAAAACCCAGATATTTTGCTTTCTCGACCTGGGGGAGTTTTACATTGTTTACGACTATATCTAGTGGACATATACCAGTTTTACGAAGTTGAAAATGCATAATATTTGTTTTTTCAATATTAAGAAGCATGCCGTTAGACGAGAACCACTCGGCAATGTTATTAATTACTTTATGAGTTTTTATTTTTAAGTTGTTAAAATTATCTGCATTAACTATTATGCACGTGTCATCTGCGAACATAATATATTCAGGCTCAGGGCACGCCGTCATAATGTCATAATAGAACATATTACCCATACCCAGTTCAAAAATTTCCTATGCCGTGCGTTGTCGTCGCTTGCACTTCCAGACTTCCACCATCAACCCACCATTTCAATATATAGCCAATATAGTCAGAAAGGTAAATCGATGGAACCTCAGCAAGGCGTATCGATGAAGAGTTCGACTCCCACTTGATTGATTATTTTTCCATTGTTTTCTATTTTGTTACTTAAATCAGTAAATTTGATGTCATGTCAAACGCTCAAGTTATCTCGGATTCCCAGTTCGAATTCGTACAAATATCACTTATCATCTTCTGGAAAGGTAAAATAACAATGAATTGCCATTTAAATTATGCTAAAATATAAGTCAATCCTATCCGATTATCTGGTTGATAAAAGTTTTGAAATGATTAATATCCCGTTAACAAAGATATAATTACATTGTACAGACTATGTTTACATAATAAACTGATTATCTATCAGATTTTTTTGTAGGGCAGTGAACGTCTGACCTTCAATAAACCTTTGATCAATCAAAATATGTTTCATACATTGCACACACATACACAAAGGCTCTCATCCTAATAATACAGTCATTATATGTTTTCAGACAAACAAATTAATATAGTTTTCAAACCTGTGTGACGTGATACGTCTAGGTGTACTGTTTAAAATGCACCACTCTCCCCCCCCCTCCACCTGACGCTCGACCCCCCCCCCCCCCACCTTGAAATGTGTCCCCGTTGGTAGTTTTTTGGCATTCTCACGAAAACTATAATAGTTATCAAAAAAGTGTCAAGGACAGAATTAATCCTCATTAAATTTAGAACAAAAATGGTCTTATGTGTTTTATTATAAGTTGGACGGTATTCAAGCTATAAGTACTTGTATAACCTTAAAATATCAAAATAACCATACTAGTATGACGAAATGCAGAATATCTTCAAAACGGCTAGACCGATTTTAATAAAATATACCAAAAAAATCACCGCAGTGAAGACAGCTATCAAACAAAAGAAACTACATCAAAATCGGTTCATCCGTTTCGGCGTTACGAAGTCACAGGTAAACACAGAAATACAATTTTTTTTCAACTGCACCCAATAATTTTGTAAACCGATTAATTTTGATCAATTATTTTAATGGGATCATGTCCCTTGAAGTTTTAGCTTTACGAAAAGTTAAAAAAACATGGAAAACGGCTCAGTATTTTTCAAATTATCGGCATTTTCCCGATTTGTGAGTGGTTTCGTGTTATCACGCGCACGAGTTGCCCTTGACCCCTATAAAACGGGGGGTAGGGGAGGGGTTGTTATCAGTCACTTATCAGAAGTTGACCGGTACACATATCCGCATATTTTCCCGTAAAGAAGACCTGTGAAAAATGGAAACCACTGAAGCTGAAGTCCGCCAAGACGTCCAGCTCAGCTCCTGCAAGAGGGGCGTAGCCAACGTTCAGTAGCTGCCACGCTGAATTTAAGTCAATCTACAGTTTGCAGAGTTTACCAGAGGTTCCAACGGACTGGATCCTTTACTTCAAGACCAAGAAGCGGCCGCAAAAAGTGTACATCAGAGAGGGACGACCGCTTCATTGTCACAACATCTCTCCGAGATCGACACCTGACAAGCGTTGCCATCCAGCAGCGTCTGCGTGAGATACGAGGAGTGGCTGCCAGTGAGTGGACAATAAGAAGAAGACTTAAGAAAGCGAACTTGACACCCTTGTTCTAAATTTAATGAGGATTAATTCTGTCCTTGACACTTTTTTGATATCTATTATAGTTTTCGTGAGAATGCCAAAAAACTACCAATGGGGACACATTTCAAGGTGGGGGGGGGTCGAGCGTCAGGTGGAGGGGGGGGGGGGAGAGTGGTGAATTTTAAACAGTACACCTAGATGTATCACGTCACACAGGTTTGAAAACTATATTAATTTGTTTCATTTTCCCATACATTGATTACATAGAATGACTCAATTATATGGGGATATTGAAATAAAACTAAGGTTAATAGAGATATAAAGATCTAGTTCAAATGTAAGTTCTGGTTCTATGTTTCGTGTTGGGGCATTGACGTATGTATTAATTCATAAAGATGGGCCTTACGGGCACTAAGAATGGTGCAAGTACAGCATTTGTGCGGTGTCACGCACATGAATTCGAGTCAATCGTGCAGCCTAACGCCACACACATATATGCCACAACGCGATTGAAGATGAGTTCGCATCACGCGCGCGATTGGCCGCAACTATTAGTTGCTTTTTCATTTATAAACTTACGGACCACTACAGTTTCTTCCAAGTCCATGGAACACTGGTTAAGAATCATGTTGCTAACCTAGTTACTAGTATTTTCGTTACGAACAGCTTTTATTATTGCTCATAAACTATGTTGACTGGATTCTAACCTCTTATCTTTTATTTTCCGTGATCTTCAAAGTGCAAATATCTCTTTGACTGTAGTGCTATTTAAAGAGTTTTACAGTTAGAGACAGATTTAGAGATATTTACACATCTCAACTTATAAATACAATATTAATGCAAATGTTTTTCAACACAGTTTACCCACATTATGCATTTAGAGAAGATGCAGTTTCGAACACAAAAACAACGTCTGTGAGCATATCGAGTTATGCTTAATTTAGGGTTCCGTTTAGTACCAGTATGCAATATTATGACAGCGAGCTGTTCTGCTGGTATAGACCGAAAGTGGCCATATGAACTGGGTCATAAAACATCGCAACTTTCTCAATCTTATTGATGTTAGGACGTCTTGATGAGTAGTACAATCGCCATCAGATATATCGGAGCGACTGAGGTGTTCAAATATTTCTGGACACGCATTCTGACGCGCTAATTTTTCAGTTTATTTTGGTCAAATGGAATTTACAACTACTTAGAGTACTGAGACTACTGAGCAACACTTACATTTTCCTATGGAAGTTGTTACACTTGATAACACTGTTCTTTATTTTATTCAAATGAATCTCAAAGTTTATTTTATTCAAATGAATCTCATATCGCCAAAGACCTTCGGAAAATTAAAATAGATTCAGCCTCTGTTTACGGCGTTCGCAGCACATCAAAATGCATGTATGCGTTGCCCAATAGGCTTTATCGAGTGAATTCTCTCAACAAATATTATATATGCGAAGGTAAACGCGTTCTAGAACGAGCGTCATAATCAGATATATCGGAGCGGCCAGGGTGCTCGAAAATATCCAAACATTCGGTTTAAGGCCTATTACAGTCACCGCCTTAACCCTGAGGCAGAGATGAGCAGACATCGTAAATTTTATAACATTTTCGGTGCAGCGGAGTGGTGTTAACGGAATTGGTATAAACAATTTCAACCCTAATGATGAATTAACGTAAATTACGTTAATATTAACCTTAACTTACACATTTCAGTTGGAATTATCCATACCAATTCCGTTAACACCACTCCGCTGCACCAAAAATGCTATAAAATGTACTTACGATGTCTGGAGATGACAGACATGCGGGAATCTACCAATGGCATTGGTGCAACTGCATCTCTACTCCACTCTGCTGGATTGGATGCAGGTCTTTCTCCGCCTAAGTGGAATGGCAGCCGATTACTTAACATGGCAGCTGGATAACAGATTCTATCTTCTTCTTCCTCGCGTTATCCCGGCATTTCGCCACGGCTCATGAGAGCCTGGGGTCCGCTTGACAACTAATCCCATGATTTGACGTAGGCACTAGTTTTCACGAAAGCGACTGCCATCTGACCTTTCAACCCAGAGGGTAAACTAGGCCTTATTGGGATTAGTCCGGTTTCCTCACGATGTTTTCCTTCACCGAAAAGCGACTGGTAAATATCAAATGATATTACGTACATAAGTTCCGAAAAACTCATTGGTACGAGCCGGGGTTTAAACCCGCGACCTCCAGATTGCAAGTCGCACGCTCTCACCGCTAGGCCATCAGCGCTTCGGATAACAGATTCTATACTTTCTATATATTTTTAACGTCGGCTTCTAAAGATTAAACTCGACTGTACTACGCTTAACCCTGATAGTGCCGTCTGGTATGCCATACAAGTCCGGGAGCCTAGGCTGGGCAATTAACACAGTAACATCTCTGTACGCCACAAAAAGCGGCAAGTGTGCAAGCGGGCCACCGGGTAACCGCCTTGGCGCGGAGGCGCCCAGCATTCCTAGGTCTAGACGAGACAAGCGGCACACATCGGGGTACAGTCACTGGCAGTAACACCTAGGCCTACAGCAAAACGAAGAGTTATCAAACTATCGATCGATAGGTACTAAAGTATCCATCATACCTACTCTTTAAAAAAAGGTAAATATTTAAGGTCAAACGGGATTAATGCAACTGAGGTTATTGAGTCTATTTGAGTTCCTTTTTTGAACAATGTTCAAGACTTTCAAGAGCTCCCGTTATCTACTGATAATTATTATTATGTCAACTGCTCTATCGGTACCTAAACTTAATTTCGTTCTTGAGAAAATCCGGAAAATCACGAAAAGCTAACAAACTATCGATCGATAGGTGTACTAAAATTATTATTATGTCAACTGCAATAATATCTACGTAATCTAGTACGGTCGCGGGAGTCCGCTGGATCAGTCATTGTGGCACTCTTTGGGGGAGGCCTATGTCCAGCAGTGGACGTCCTCTGGCTGATATGATGATGAATCTAATAAAACGTCTTAAATGTACAAATATGATCGTGTCAGATATTTTTGTGCGTTTTGTGATAGACACTTCATTCAGACGATTGTAACCAAAGCTATTACCTAGTTCTATTGATTGTACAATCGACGGTGTTTTACTGCCTTACCGTAACTCGTGTGGCTGAATGTATTTTATTGTAGTAATTCAATCGTAGCAAGCCAATAGTAAAATTTAAGTGCATAACGGTGCGTTTCTATAGCTGTATAAATATTTCAATGTTAAATTTACCTAATCTTTATAGGGCTGTGATAAAAGAAATTCTAATTCTTGAAACTGGCAAAAAAAAACAAAGTAAACAAAGTAAAAAGAGTGCCCCGCAAATGCTTCAGTTTCAGGAATGTGACGCTATGTTTTAGAACTTCTGATAAAGCTAAGGAGCTGGTATTTGGCACGATATAAAGTTTGATAACATAGCTTTGGCAGCATATAATACATACTCGTATTTCTTTCTGGGTGCCAGGGCTCGGAACCGGTATTGAAATACCTGTTAATATCGTTCCAAAACCGTTATAAATTACGTTTTCTCTCCTAACCGGTAAGAAGAAGGAACGGAACTTTAGGGTACGCAGGGAACGATACCGGTTACTCTTGGATTTCGGAGACTCTCGGTTAAACTCGTTGTTATACGTGAAAGAGATAGCAATACTTACTCGTTCTATCTCGCTTCGATATTTTCAATTTAGCCGGTTAATTTCGTTCCTCGAGAACGAAATGAGGACATATATGGCATAAACCGTTATCTGAAAAGAACAGTTCTTTAACCGGTAACCGCAAACGGAAACGAAATCCATTTCGTTCCCGGGCGAATGAACGATACCGGTTTGACAAATGAGAACGGTTTCCGAGCCCTGCTGGGTGCAGCTACACTTTACAAGGACAGCATTCCCAGCACCGCATATGCATAGTCTCCGACCAAGCAGACCTTTTTGTGCAATGCCCCAGAAACGTCTGCGCGTAGAGAAACTTAGTGTCCACAGGGAGCAAAAACTGGACCAAGTAATCGATTGCTCGGGAAAACGACACCTTTCGACATATTTGGATTCGTATAATGAAAACAAAAACGTTTGCACTCCTGCCGTCTAATATGGAAACCACTGCGAAGGTTTGACTTGGCGACTACTACTAGAAAATAAAAACCGATCAATAAAAAAGAAAACAAAAAAAATGTTGTTTGAAGAGGATTGTCTTGTCGTATCATTATATACATCATTATTATATCTTTTATCATCATTCATCACCCTTGATCGCTTTGACACTTAAGGTGACAGTCCACTTCCAACGACAGCTCTGCTGCATTACTGTTCATTTTACTATGGAAATTGACAATAACACCGACGCGTTCAGTACCAGTAGTGCAGCTGCAGTCAGAAATGGAATGTTACCATTATAAAGACAATAAGGACATCATCATCATAAAACAGACAATACGAAATAATATAATCACCGTGATAAGAACTAAGTACTTTGTACTCTATAATTAAGGTATCATGATTCATGACTAACATGTTATCATTTAAAATCTAACGTATAGACTACAAAGAACATCAATGATGTTGATGACACTCAAAATACTTCATATTAATAACAGCCCAATTCGAAAAATGAAACAGCTCCAGATTTGAACATAATTTAGTTTAGATTTTACATTCTGTGTATAGCAAGGCAAGTAATCAAAAACAACAACTAAAAATACTTCGATGAGTTTAAAGATAACAATGCAATAGATAGATAGTAAAGTGTGACGCGATACCTTTACAAAGTTACAAATTACCCGTAAACATGCTGTGTTTACAATTAAATGCAATTTTGGCCATTTTTCTATTTAAGTAGTGTTCATTAAGATCAAACTTCACTGCTATATGAGATATGAGGGTTTAAAAGCGGCCCTTCAAGTCACCCAAGAAATTATCAATCAGGGTTTTTAGCCACTCATCACTCTAATAACCTAAATAACATTTATTTTGTGTACCCTATCCTTGATATTATTATAACCGGTGATTTCTACTATGGTTTGCTCTCGTTCTAAAAAGTTTTCCAATCCTGGTATCACGACTTTTTAAGCAAAAACAACGATTAAGTAGAATTACTCGGATCCGTTTAAAAATAACATGCAACAGTGCAACATAGTAGACCGACGCATGCGATATGCTACAAAGTTACAAATTGACTTGTAATTGTAGCAGTATACATATAATTTACATAAGGACTTTCCATTTACATAACACTTTGTCTTTTCTTAGTACTTAATAGTTTTGTAACTGAGTTGGATAGTTTATATTCATTTTCTCGCTATTCATTCGCTACGCTCGTGTTCAATTTTGGAATCTCTCGCTTTACTTGCTCGGGTATCAATATCAATATTAGCGGACAAACAACAACTTTGCCCCCTTGTAAAACAAATAAGTAACTATTATGGATATTACTTATCTTATACACTTCATAGTTAACTAATCGCTCTTAAAACCTATTTAATTTTATTCAAACACAGTTCATTGTACGGTCGATTGCCATATCGTCTTCAATAAAACTACGCATCATAAGTGTTCATCATACTCTATAAAAAAGATAAATATTTAAGGTCAACCGGGATGAATGCCACTGAGGTTATTGAGTCTATTTAAGTTCTTTTTTAAACATCTACTGATAAAAGTCTGAGCTAAGTACTTGAAGAATAAAACGTAACAGAAAGCGTTCAGACAAATCGTATTCCAGAGAAATATCGAAATAGACGTAATGGTGATGATGATGATGATGATGCTCCGGACCGATTTCTGCCACAGCGGCTGTGTGCTCTGGAGTAGACATTTTTTAACTCGTGTTATTAGAGTGTTGCTGATCCACTCTCTGGTGCGCCCTTAGGTGGCTCACGTACCCTATCTTCTTGCTAAATACTCGACCGCATTTTAGGCACGTCAGCACACCACCTATAGGTACAATTGTAGGAAATTGAGGCTGGCGGCCGAGCCTTAAGCTCATCGTAATAATCCCATAGTTGGATTTATACCGATTAAGCTTACTATGTATTTTTATTCGAAATTATCAGAATGTTCTAATAAAACTTTCGTGCCTTATTGTACGATATTACATCAAATTAACGTTCCAATTGTAAAATGATTTAAGTAATAAAGACAAACGAAGCGTGTATCTAAGATAATTATGAGCACTAGTTTTGTGTAGTTGTGTGTGTGTAGTTTTGTGTAGAGTCCGTCTAAACTGACTGCACAGACTTGAACACAAACTGAGGGAGTGTGTTTATTATCAGCATATTTTCATCGAAATTTTACATACATAAATGTTGTCATTGCCACATTTTGTTGTTTCAAATGTCATGCATAGTTAGCTCGATCGGAATCTAGTTATTACTCTGGATGAATGTGGTTATATCAAGGCTAGATTCAAGTGCATTGTGCGAGCTGCATGCTGCAGTCGGAGCGCTCGTATCTCGAACAACCCATTTTAGCGTCGATAAGGAGCGATAGCGCCCGGTACCATTTACTTACTACGGTATACATTTACTGACCCCGTACTACTTTTTCTTTGATTACTTACTCTGCTCTATAATAGTACATTTCGATGCTAGTGCGGAAGGTATGTCATTACTTCAAGAGTACCGAGATATCTTGCCACGAGCCGCAGGCGAGTGGCAAGACTCGGGACGAGTGAAGAATGACATTTCCGCACGTGTATCGAACGACGTTTTTTAATACAGTTGCGAAAAAATAAGAAAAACATTGTTAATCGTACACTAAACAAAAGTGGTAACAGTGACAGCTCGGTTAGACGTCGTCTTTAAGTATATTATATCTATGGGCGTTTGGCAGCTATTCCGTTCCATTCAGTCAACTTATTAAGAACGGAATTTTCAATATTGAATATTAAAAAATAAACGTGTTATAATGATGAAGAGGTAAGTAATTAAATATGAAATATGTAATATTTTTCGTATTATTACATTAACGGTAGGTTTTTATGCTGATTACGACGTTTAAAGGAAACTAATATTAACACTCATCAATAAGTAGTCGTGAATTGGAACAAGAATAAATTTAAAAAAATTGGAAAAGTAAAAAGCACTAGTTCGAGATAACCAACTTTCCGCACGCTAAACAGCTACGTAAAGTAGCACTTTTTGAGCAACTGTATTAAAAAATAATGTAAATGGTCTATGTAAGTAGTTAAGGAATGTAATTTCTGTGCCACTTTGCTTCGCTGCACCGGATTATTACCCATTTTAGCACGGGATTTAAATGTACGTTTGGCTATTTAAAATACCAATAAACCATGGTTTTAAGATTCAGATTCAGATTCAGATGATTTATTTATAAACACAAAGTAAAGTTTACACGTCAATTAGTAAAGTTTACACGTCAATTTTGAGTTAATAAGAGTGATACAGGTATAGTTGTGCCGTTCACGAAAACGTTCTCCGTTTACTATGGGGAATGTTCTTGCATGCCAAACGGAGAACATTCTCGAGAATGGCACAACTACAGATACAGACAAGTGTAACCATAGCAACCAGTGACAAGAAAAGTTGATTCACCCAGTTACTCTACCAAAAAGTAACTTAGATCATTTTCAACACTCTGTCCGCGTAGCCTGAACTTAAGGATATCAAAAATCATCCAATCGTTGTTCAGTAGTTTGACCGTGAAAAGGTAACAGAAATAGTACATTATTGTCGAGGCTCGGAAGTAGCTACTTGCAGGCTGAGGATTCGTTTTAAACGGACGACCTTGGGAGTCCGTTTAATTGAATCCGAAGCCAGCAAGTAGCCTTCCAGCCGAGTCATATATAGTGCTTTTCTCAAAAATGGTGCAAGACATATAAATATTATAGAAATATTTTACAAAAGCAACGTTCTTACGTATATATTTTCACAGACAAAAGCCCTTGCCGCCTTTTTATTTTTTTAATAAAAAAATAGAAGTGTATTTTTCTGCCGAAAATGCGCCAACCTATTTGAGACACCTAAATAGTCGCGGTACTAATCATCTGTTTGGCTGTTTAATGGGCCTGTGCCTTCATTTGATATGGCCATTTCAACTTTTAAAAAGTTTGGAACTCGACAAATAATGGAATTTGTATGCAACATTGCAGTCCCAAAATCGAGACTGCAATGTTTTTAACTTTTTAATTTTTGACTGACCATAAACTACGCGCTTCGCGACCTATTTTTTAGACGGCAAAGTCGACTTTGCCGTCCATTTTTGAGAAAAGATAGTTATTTGGATTTTGAAGGTGAAAAACAGCATATGGTTCAAAGCTAAAAGATAAAGTTTTAATCTTATCAGATAAAGTGGGATTAGTGGTAACCTCAAATACCTACAAAAGCGAGATAACACAGTTAATAATACTTTTCGATGTCGATACACAGTATTATGTGTGGTTATGTGATCGCCTTTCTCTCATTTACGTGATCATCTCTCATGCCTCTTACAACATCTTATGAATAAAAGCATTTTTATTTACGTCAGACCGGTCGGAACACTGTTAGAATACGAAGTTAAAGGTCGCGTTTCAACAAACTGAATATCATGTTTTTTAAGGCTTCATCTATATTAATTCACCAAACTTAAAAAAACTTACAGCACTACTATTATATTATAGTGTCTGCCCGAAACTTCTTCTGCGTGGGATGATGATGATTGACGTAAACGTATCGAAATATATGGATAAATAAAATTATAAGTATACTTTATAAAGTACTTTATGGCAATAAATTAGGCGAACATATTTAATTAATAGTATGAGAAATTATCAGGCAGGAGGCAGGATGAATTTCATGACAATCATGAACGATCAATGACATAGTATTTTGAAATTAATATCTCTCATACATACATTTAATATTTTGAATAAGTATTAGTGACAAAACCACGACATATTTCCAAATCGAACTACTATCGCCATAGTGCAAGTACTGCAAGTGGCACTGCCACGTGTCGCTTACGTGTATATTTAATGTGTGCGGCTGCGGCTGTATTTCACGGCGCGCATACGTGATAGCGCGGGTAAATGAGGATGACGTATAGACGGCTCCGCTTTCGTAACACACAGCTGATTACGGTATGTTTACTATGCTGGCTATTCATAAATACGGAAATCTATCTCCACTCCATCCGTCCACCGACACTTGGGAAGACCTACAGGACGGCGTCCAGTCGGTCGACCTAAATAGGCTCTCTTTATGGCTGATGGGCCAACGCCGGCCACTCCAAGGGAAGCATTTATAAATTTTAATTTTTTTTTTTAGTGCGTTACAGGGAGCAAGTGATATTGCTATCACATTCTACCGCATGGCACATCATGTAGATGTAGAGGAACCATTACAGCTTGATCATCAATTCTTCACCCACCTTTCGAGGTGACCAAGCCAGCGATGTGCTTTGGCCTCGCCTAATTATTCGGCTCGGCTATGAGTTCTTTAATTTCGGAATTTTTCCGACGCCAAGACTCATTTTGGGTCATCGCGCCAACCAAATATTTATAAATAGTGAACATATATTTGTACGGGACGACCACTGTACGTGTGATCTCGGATTAACTACGGCCTTAAGTTCGGATCTTGGCGACTGAAACTAAATCACCACTCTTCCCTATATTGCGGCATTTCGTGGCTTTCACGCCACCTACTTTCGACAGATATCCACAAGGCCCTCCAAAAGTATCTAGCTAAAATGTCCGTTTACTATAGTTTACAGAGGTCCGTGTCAGCGGCCGGGGTGGGACTGGGAAATAATCGAAATATATGTGAGAAAAAGTCAACACGACTTCCAGTGCCCAGAGGGCCTACTGCGAACCACGTTCGACGTGTTGCCTCCCTGTCACACTTACGTACGAATTTACAAGTGCGACAAAGAGGCAACACGTCGAACATGTTTCGCGGTAGGCCCTCAGAGTTGAAACAGACCAACACGGTATCGAAAACACATTTCCGAAGTAAAACAAATAGTACTCGACACACGAATAACCTAGTTAGTAGATTCGAGTCGTAGCTAAGCTACTTTACGACCGACACAGTTATATTTACGATACCGCCCGTTTGCATGTAAAATGCACATAATTCAAACAAATTGTCGATCTGCGTTTTCTATCTTTCTAAGCAGACTACGCGTGAATGAATAGAGTGTGTATTAGTTTTATTCATGTAGATTATCCGTGTGCTACATTGTTTATGTGTGTTATAGTAAACAATATGTGTATGGAATGTGGTATTCAGAGCGAGCGAAATGACGCATGAGATAGTGTAACTCGACTCCACAATCTCCCCATGTACTCTTTGTATTATATAGGGGTCGTGTCGTAGAGAAAATCAGAAATACGAAACTGTTGATTTGTAAAATAAGTACTGGTGCGATGGATACGGAACGGGCTCTGCATGATGACGAAGGGAGATTCCAAAATCAAGGGCGTTGTCATCTTAAAACCATGCAGACTTCATAATTATAGGGGCAAGGCATGGAAGAATTTCTTAAACCATTATCAACCGAATTTGCACTAAAATTCATTATTACCTATCTAACATGACTTTGTCCTCAATTCTAGTCATAAGTGCTGATGTGTCTAGGTCTACATTACCATAATCGTTCACATGGGCAAGTCAGCTCGCCCACATTTATAGTTCTATTTTGTCAATTCCCTTACATGTCTGTCCACATTACCATATTATAAACAGTGCTAACTCATAATAATATGGAAATTACAAGCATCCTTACATATAATTGACGACATAGTTTTTAGGACTTATTAGGTACAAACAGCAATACTCTTAACTGTCCATCGGTGGACCTTATTACAAAAGGCATAAGGTCCATCACCAATAAATAGTTAAGAATGTGAACAGAGAGAGGGCGATGGTATTATGCCTGAGAATCCTGAACCTTTACTTTGTAAGAAGAGCAGGAATTTTGTACGAGCAATAAAACCGGCTATCATCCACATATCAACCACACGGGGCCTGTGGTTCCTTACAATGTCGAGGGCAACTATGCGATGGTACAATGTAAGCAACCAGTGTTTGCCTTTCAATGTCGTAATGAAAATATTTGCGTGCGTTGTGTTACTTAGTAGTTCAGGTAAAAGGTACAATACAAAGTTTGATAATGATCGCAGTTGAAAATGAGTAGTCGCTAGGGCAATATTACAGAGTTCTATGTTACATTTTCAAGATAGTTGAAATTCGACTTAATGTCATAGTGGACCAGTGCCGGATTTAGACATTTGCCGCCCGTAGGCTATGCCGATTTTGCCGCCCCTATCCGCCTCGCTTATAGGTTTTTTAAAGTACTTTCCTGTCAGAGGCGTTTAATTTCATAGTACAATACGCCATAGCCATATTAAAATGCATATAAGATGACGTCACTAATGTCACATTCTAGATACAGATTTATATGGGCCGTTTTTGTCACTCAATGACGATGAAAGCTCTTTATATTTGCCTGATCTGATCGGTGACCGGTGGGTACCGCTGGGTTTTGGGCCATTGAGAATCAAGGTGAGGCATTGGCAGCCAGGCTGGATATAGCTAAGGAGTTCGGTCGGGTCTGGCATTGAGTCTGCTCGAGAGACTATGCTATACAAATGGATCGCTAGCTTTTTATCCGGTAGACGCACATGAGCCGTATAGTAGGCGGAAGCTGCTCCGATAGCGTGGACATTACCGCTGGCGTTCTACTAGGTTCTGTGCTATCATTCAATGATATGGTCAGATGGGTCACAATAAAATGTAATTAGAAAACTACGAGCTAAAAACGAGCGTAGCGAGAAACCGGAGATAAAAGATTGAAGAACCGATAACCGTTTGTCTTATAATTTTATCTGTAGTACAAAAAAGGAGATACGATTCAAAACTTGTCAAAAATCGATGAAAACCTCGGGTAGCCTCTTAAACGAAAACTACGAGCTAAAAACGAGCGTAGCGAGCGCGCATGTTTTTCGTGAAAATGGTAGGTAAATTTTTAGGGTTATGTACTTCAAAAGGAAAAAGCGGAACCCATAATACCACGAAGATACAAGAATCGACGACCATCACAAATTTACAATGTAGTCAGATGGGTCATAAGTCACAAATAATGTAGGTAGTTAAAAGAAAACGCGAGCGTAGCGAGCGCGAAATTTTTTCGAGAAAATTTTAGGAACATTTTTAGGATTCCGTACTTCAAAAAGGTCTTGACATGACAGAGGGCGGCAAAATCGACAAATTATGCTTGTTATTTAAAATCTACAAATAAATTCTGGTCTACCCTATCTGAATAGCACATAAAAAAAATTTCGACCCAAATTTGCCGCCCCCTAAAATCTGCCGCCCTAGGCTTCAGCCTACTCAGCCTAGTGGTAAATCCGGCACTGTAGTGGACAACGTTCAAATTTCCGTTCGATAAAAGTGAAACATAGAACCCTGTAATATTAGGCCAGCGAAGTGTCTTTCATAAGGGCTTATTTTTGTATGGTGTTCATAGGCCCTTAAGAGAAGACTCTCCTCAACTGAGGTTGAAACTAGGTTTGTATACTTTGTATGAAGTGTTTCCTGTCGATTGTAAGCGGTTCGCCAGTTCATTTCCTTATAGGCTTCTTACAGGTCAATGGTTCATACAATGTTGAAGAGTAGGTACGTTTAACTATGTAACTAACAAGTATGTATCTCTACTCTATCTGTAAGTTGGTATGCTTAGATTTTAAACACTTCCTTCCTGTTTTGAGTACAGGGCTTTAAAAACGTCAAACTGCGTTTATATACTCACTTGTTGACTGGTAGAGAATGCTTATGGCATTAAGTCCGCCTTTTGTACTATAAGGTTTTTCTTTTGTGCAATAAAGATTAAATAAATAAATATATAAATAATCATAAACCTACATTTTTGTTGATAATTGATCCGGACGACCGGTCTGGCCTAGTGGTTAGTGACCCTGCCTGCGAAGCCGATGGTCCTGGGTTCGAATCCCAGTAAGGGCATTTATTTGTATGATGATACAGATATTTGTTCCTGAGTCATGGGTGTTTTCTATGTATTTAAGTATTTGTATATTATATATATCGTTGTCTGAGTACCCACAACACAAGCCTTCTTTCTTGAGCTTCCTGTGGGACTTAGTCAATCTGTGTAAGAATGTCCTGTAATATTTATTTGTTATTATTATTTATTTATAATTGATAAAAGGTTTACTTTTAGACAAATCCCGCTCATGCCAGTGACGTTATAAAATATCGGGCAATACAATAAGCAATACTATAAACAAGGCACAATGTAACAAGTGTTTTCCACTCCACGTAAGGCTCGGAATTCTGAGTGGGCACGAAACGGCTCCATAAGGCTTGCAATGAGCTACTTTTGTACAACACCGCCTAGAGATGCCATTACTTTGGCTTTATAGTGTTATAACTAAGTCCGGTCAGATCCTTGACCGAGTTTTAGTCATAGGTATGTGTGCACTTTTTTTGAGATCGATTTTTTCTGCTCTACAGCACAATCACTAGTATCACTACTACTAGTGTTATTCCATCTTTCCAATATCTTTGTCTAATGTCATTGCATCTCACTCTTTCATTAAGCAAAATGCGAGATAAAATACACATTGGACAAAGAAATTGAATAGGTGGAATATCACCCCTACTCACAAGGTGGCTGATGGAAGCTGGTCGAACAGGAAAGCGTTCGCCACAATGACCCAACCCAAGTTCCCGTTTTGTACAATTTGTACAGACCATTCACCCCCGAGAAGTACAGTCACCTGCAATAATATATTACGCAACGAAGGCCGCAAAAATATCTGACACGATCTTATTTGTAGAGCCATAAGAGCGTGTCACATATAAGGCTTGCTACACGGTCGCCGACAAGCCTTCTAACCGTCTGACCTTGGTCTGTCCTTGGTCAGTTTTGGTCAAATTTTGTTGGTAACAACTGTCTACACGGTCTGGGACCGGCCAAGGCCACGCGGTCTGGGGGCTTGTCGGCGACCGTGTAGCAAGCCTTTATTTTTGAGGCCTTCGAAGAGTAACATATTATTGCAGGTGACTGTACAAACAGCAACACTCCCAACTGTACATCAGTGGACCTTATTACAAAAGGCATAAGCTCCACCGATGCACAGTTAACAGTGTGGGCGATGGTAGATTTGCTGACACATAAAGCTGACCATTCGTGACCCTTATCGCGGCAAGCTACGATTAAGCTGGGCCACTGAAGTGTGACACGGTTTGTACAGACGCAAAATATATGTTTACACTTCTGAACCTTACTCCCTTCGTAATAAGGCAATAAATGTTAACATATCTTTGAAGTACGTAAATGCGCGACAGATGTTCAATGGACATTACATTAATTAGTACCATGTAAACGTTTTCATTACTGCTTAGTAACTTGATGCAAATGGCCTGTAGGTTGGTAGTGTTCGTACATACACCATATGGCACTGGTCCCACCGCGAGCTAGTAAGCTATGAGCTATCGGCTATAAACACGAACAAAAGATAAGCACTCCCGTGTAAATAAAAGAGACACGGCGATATTTATAGTTACTCGCCCAGCGGTGAGCTATAAATATCGCCGTGTCTCTTTTATTTACACGGGAGTGCTTATCTTTTGTTCGTGTTTATAGCCGATAGCTCATAGCTTACTAGCTCGCGGTGGGACCAGTGCCTATCGTCGGCTAAAGTCCAAAACCTCGTAAATCGATTAAATACCTAATACCCAAAGTTGAAAACCTCATCCTCATACATACCATCCTCAGTATAGACTTGTAGTTTCATAATTAATTACCACGATATTGACACAATAGACTTCCTTTTCGGTGCGTGTTTTGGTTGTTTATTTACCTGTAACAAATAACATTAAAAATTAAATGAAGTTTTGAGAAACATAACTTATAATAACAAACAAGATAGTACGGTCAGCAGCAAAGGCTCTTTAGCGAAGAAAGAAAATCGAAATTTCTTCATCGGCCTGTATTGCTCTTGCATATTGTCAGCAGTCAAAATGATGATGAACTTTGGTCCAATTAAATAAAGTGCCTACCTAAAAACAATGTTTTCAGTTTTGTGCGAGTTTTTTCTTCCACTTATGAAACTATTTTGCCTCACAGCTGCGTCATTCAAATAACAGATTATCTGCTGTATCGAACTTCAAGATATTCACAAGAGACGACACGTTCTAGATACGTTATAGTTTAGATATCAACTAGTTCTCTTTTGCAGAGCAATTCGGGCAACCAATGTCACTTTTACGTTAGGTAGAGTAAGATATCTATTAGATGTGATTAGATCTCTAAGTCATATCCTGTGGAAATCGTACAAGAGTATCTCCAGAATCGCGCAAATGTCAAATTTGACAGGTTAGATCTTAAACATATCGTTATCGTATCTTGGTGATGTCTAAAAGATATCTAATAGATGTCTACTTCATAATCCGAATCGGGCCCTATATCTAAAATAAGATATTCGAGTAAGTTTTGAACCATACATATATGGGAAGACTGGACTGGAAGATTTGGACTACAGTGAGGTTGTTTTGCGGTATCTTATACCATGACAATATGTGGTGATACACTGAGAGAAAAATCATCACCAGGAATTAAATAACAGTTCTGTACTGGGGAAAAAAATGAAGTTTTAGTAATAATTATGGACGTTTCACTATTTCTGTAAAGTTTATTTATTTCTACAAACAGCTCAGTAATCCCAAATATAATTTCAACAAACAGATAATAGAAATTGCAAGAACTAATAGAAATTGCAAAAGTCAATTTGTTCCTATTAGTTAAGTGTGTTTTTGTTGTACTTTTCTCTCAGTGTAATAAGAGTATCATTTTCAATACCTCGCTCACTTAGCGACTTCTGTTGCTGTCTGTACCAGCAAAGTTAGATAATTCAACGTGGAATTGTGTTCAAAAAGCTCGAGAGTCTAGAGACTCTAGAGGTACTTTAGAACACTAACAAGAGACTTTATAACAACGCCTTCGTAATATCTTTAATTTGCAGTAAACTTAAGTTATTTAGTTTCAGAATGAACTCGTCGTAAACTTGCTAATTGTATTTCAACTTTCAGAATACCTACGACGCAGTTTTTATTTGAATGTTTTGAAAATCATCATCATCATATCAGCCCTTTATCGCCCACTGCTGAGCATTGGCCTCTCTTCTAGTACGCCACTCGTCCCGGTCCTGAGCTAATCTCATCCATGCAGTAGGACCCGCAATTTTCCGAATGTCGTCCACAGAACGAACCAACGGACGCCAGGCGCTTCTTGAAAATACAAGATGTTAAAATCCTCGTAAGTCCCCGCGTACAATACAAGTACAAATTAAATTCGAGTTATGAACTCTTATAGAAATAAAAGAAAGTTCCAAATTCAAAAGCGTGAAAATTAACTTGGGTCTTAGAGGATATGCCATTTTCATGTGTTTACATGATCCGTTGCTGCATATGGAAATGATGTTGAGATGGTATTCAATTGATTGACCATTACACTTATTAATGTTGTGTACAAAGAAAGTTTTAATTTACAAACCTATAAAAACCTGATCACCTGACCTAAAATCTAGTTCATCCATATTATCAAAATGTGTTACATTACGCACATACATATGTAAAGTTTTCAGGAAAAGGTACCATGTTCTGTGGTGTTCGTGTCTAATTAACTTTTTATGGCAGCAGTGCCAAATTTACTTCGGCAATAGGCACCCTTTTGGACCCGGGTATGTCCTTAAACTACGTCCAAGACCACCGGTGGACGGGCAGCAGCGTCCCTCAAATTCGGTGTACTCGACTGCGATCGCCAACCCGCCTGCCAAGCGTGGCGATTATGCCATTCACCCCCCAAAGGGGGAGGCTTATGTTCAGTAGTGGACGTCTTATGGCTGAGATGATGATGATGGTGAGGCACCCTTTTGCTTAAAACCATCACATAATATGTACTCGTATGATGCAGTCGTGTGTGTGCGTTAGTCGTCGATAAAAGGTCGCTTTACGTAAGCCAGCGAAAGTGAAACCCGCTCGACTCAAGCTGCCTGCATTAACATTTCCAGAAAGCATGTAAGTATACTAGTCATTACAGCAAGGGATTGGCTACTCAATTTAGACATTAACCCCCTTATTCTTTCCATCATACCTATACGTCGGAAAGGGACAAACGATTATTATCGGCTTGTCAACTTTAGTAAACGTTTATGAATAAGGGGGTAAACCTGTAAATATTTCCTGTGTACCTATATAAATTGTAAATTAAATGTAAGGCGTCATGTTTGACCTCGTCGGAGATGGCGGTACGAGCTTGACGCTTTTGACAGAGACTGGTGGGAGACTTCTGAGGATAATATGGGCTCATAATAATAAATAATGATAATTCAGGAAGCCATACGACATAATAATAATCATGCAAAAGTAACTCTGTCTGTTAGTCTGATTACCTCTTGACGCTTACCTAAACCGCTGCACCGATTTAGACAAAATTTGGTATGCAGTTAGTTGAAGCCCGAGGTTTTTATCAATAATTATAGACATTGCACGCACCCGTTGAAAAGAAGTCATCACAACTTAAAATATCGACATATGTCGTCATTTTTACCCGAATACGGCGAAGCAAACCGCGCGTTATAACTTTATATAAGTTCCTTTTTCAACTCTTGATGCTAGTAATCATCATCATCAATATTTAAGAGCTATGCTCTTGTCGGTGGAGTAATCGCCACTCTTCTTTTTGCTGGGCCAGCCTCTTAAACTCCCTCGTATGTGAGCCTGGCCTTCCTACGTCAATCTAATTAAAAGACAGCTGTCACAAGCACACAGATACATTTTCCTCAACGTCAGGAGAAATTCACCTTGAAAAGCGAAAGCAGGTTCGTATCAACTCGCGCGCAGACCGGTCGCAGCGAAAACGAGAGTTCGCCGCTAAAATATGATACAACTGTTCATGTCTAAACTTGGATTTATTTTGAATTATTCTGAATATTTTAGAGACAGACACAGACACGAGACACCAGACAGATGAGACACGAGTTTGATTTCGTTCTGGGTTTAGTATTCTCAGGAGCGTAGCGAAAATTAACAGAATAAACTTGGGGTCACTCCTATGGGGGTTTTATGGCATTTATATTTATAATATGAATAATTGAATATATGAATCAAACGTGCATTTTTGTGGCAGGTAGTTTTAGGCCCTTTCCGTAATGGGTCACCTATCAAACATATTAGTAAACCGCGGTATAAGAATGCTTCTAACACATTATGCCTGTCTCCTAGCTGACGAGACAAAAAACCAACATGAAGTAATTGATCCAATCCATCCACAAATACATAAAAGATAACAAGATAATTATCTCGATAGCTAATATGTATCTTGTTGGCAGTCGCTGGCCTAGCTTTCCAAAACTAGGACAGATATTCGAGCCGTAATGCAACGCTCTGCAAGAATATATTGCAGCATTTGCAGCATAAATATGTTTGAAGCTAACATGTGTATCCTGTCACCGGCGGCTGCCGTTTCGAGCGCAACCCCGAATCTCTGGATGCAAGCCCTGACTTATGCTTAACTAACCTATACATTACATACAAATTCGGCTATATCGCTTGGTAGTGATCTAGCTAAGGCTTCACTGTTTGGTGGTGTTAAAATTATTGTAGTACCTAAGTGATTAGATAGATAGTTACCTACCTAATGTTTTTCCCTCATTCCCAATCTAATAAAAGTGAACAACGATATATGGATAAGATACAGGCGGGAGGTATTTGTCCTGTTATTGTTAGGATAAAATGCATTGCACAATGTAAATAACTGTACTAAAGCAATACAATCCAGAAATGAAAGTTAGACATTAGTTCCTACAAAACACCGAATTTTGATCAATTTATCATGCGTTTACGAAATATCATGTGAGTTTTCTCGTTTTGTGTTTATTACACCTAGGTATTACCAGCAGAATGTAAACACGAAAAAAAATTGAGTGGATAATTCTATCATTGTCAGATCATCGCTAAAGATTTTTTGCTTCTAAAATCTAAGTGTAGGTATTTGTCAAATCATTAGAACGTATCAGATATAAGCGCTTATTTGTTATCTAATATTTGACATTGACTCACATCTATTATATCTTATATCATCATTATCATATTCGTATCGGTAGTTCCCCAATCCTAATACCTATCATATTAGAAGGTTACACGTGTATCTAGTCTTTTTCCTAAAACCGGCACAAAAAAATACAGATATACAGTCGCCATCAGATATATCGGAGCGGCCAAGGTGTTCACAATATCTGAACCAGTGTTGGCAAAATATCAATTCGAATTGACGATTGACGATTGAGGATTGACCGATCAATCTGAATTGACGATTGACGATTGACGAAACTAATTCTAAATCTACTGATTGAAGATTGACGATTACTAATCGTTAATTCGAATTGACCGGTCAATCCTCAATCCTCAATCGTCAATTCGGATTGACGATTACTTTGTATGTACACCTAATGTCCTTTTTATTTAGGCCATTTTTTGAAACTGACCAAATGCGTTCCGAAGCTGTGTCCGAGTTTACCAAAGGTTCCGAAACATGTTTCTGACGGCATTATGAAGGATGTCCTTTTTGGAACATTTTCGGGATTTTCCTTGAAATTAACCGATAGCGTTCAAAATCGATATCTGAGGTGCCCAAAGGTTTCGAAACTTGTTTCCGAGGGAAATATTGAGAGATGCCCTTTTTTGGGATATTTCTAGAAATTACCCGATTGCGTTTAAAATCGATATCTGAGGTAGCCAGAGGTTTCTAAACATCTTTTCGACTGCAATATTGAAAGGTGTCCTGTTTCGGGACATTTTAGTGACATTTTTTGAAAGTGACTGCTTGCATTCAAAATCGATATCTAAGGTGCAAAACATGGTTTCAACGGCAATATTTAGATTCTACCAGGGACAGGAACCGGTTACCTTAACCAGGGTTTTTCATAGGGTTATTTTAGAAGCGGTTGTAAAAACACCTACCATAACGGTAACCGTCTGATAAGGTAACACTTTGATTCGGTAACCGTATCAGATACGGTTAACCTCTGTTACCGGTAACCGAAATAAAAACCCAGTCTATTCAGTTACCTCATTATAAAGTTTTTGACCAGTTCAAACGATTGTAATCTTTACGCACACTTATATTCAAGTTGTTATTGAATAACCGAGGTTGGCATGAGCGATCTATGAAGCCTCCAGCATAAACAAGTTTATTTGCCGTTCCTCTGTTTATCTTTATATCTACCTGTGTGGTGTGTTCTTATTATAAATCTTATTATATTATAAATAAAATAAATAAAGTAAATAAAATAAATAAAAGTAATTAAATACAATAAATAATATATATAAAATTAAATAAAATAAATAAAATAAGTAAAATAAATAAAATAAATAAAATAAATAAAATAAATAAAATAAATAAAATAAATAAAATAAATAAAATAAATAAAATAAATAAAATAAATAAAATAAATAAAATAAATAAAATAAATAAAATAAATAAAATAAATAAAATAAATAAAATAAATAAAATAAATAAAATAAATAAAATAAATAAAATAAATAAAATAAATAAAATAAATAAAATAAATAAAATAAATAAAATAAATAAAATAAATAAAATAAATAAAATAAATAAAATAAATAAAATAAATAAAATAAATAAAATAAATAAAATAAATAAAATAAATAAAATAAATAAAATAAATAAAATAAATAAAATAAATAAAATAAATAAAATAAATAAAATAAATAAAATAAATAAAATAAATAAAATAAATAAAATAAATAAAATAAATAAAATAAATAAAATAAATAAAATAAATAAAATAAATAAAATAAATAAAATAAATAAAATAAATAAAATAAATAAAATAAATAAAATAAATAAAATAAATAAAATAAATAAAATAAATAAAATAAATAAAATAAATAAAATAAATAAAATAAATAAAATAAATAAAATAAATAAAATAAATAAAATAAATAAAATAAATAAAATAAATAAAATAAATAAAATAAATAAAATAAATAAAATAAATAAAATAAATAAAATAAATAAAATAAATAAAATAAATAAAATAAATAAAATAAATAAAATAAGTAAAATAAGTAAAATAAGTAAAATAAGTAAAATAAGTAAAATAAGTAAAATAAGTAAAATAAGTAAAATAAGTAAAATAAGTAAAATAAGTAAAATAAGTAAAATAAGTAAAATAAGTAAAATAAGTAAAATAAGTAAAATAAGTAAAATAAGTAAAATAAGTAAAATAAGTAAAATAAGTAAAATAAGTAAAATAAGTAAAATAAGTACTCCCGGTCCTGTAATAATAAAATTATAGGTCGTCAGTCAATACTGACATCAGGAACATGTTTTCGAACCTCTGGGAACCTCAGATATCGAATTTAAGTCCAGTAAGTAAGTCCCAAAAACTTTTAGGGACCTATGGTCGACATCGATTACGAATATGAACTTAATCGGCCAATTTCGAAAAATGTCCCAAAAAGGGACATCAGTCAATACTGACATCAGGAACATGTTTTCGGACCTCTGGGAACCTCAGATATCGAATTTAAGTCCAGTAAGTAAGTCCCAAAAACTTTTAGGGACCTATGGTCGACATCGATTACGAATATGAACTTAATCGGCCAATTTCGAAAAATGTCCCAAAAAGGGACATCAGTCAATACTGACATCAGGAACATGTTTTCGGACCTCTGGGAACCTCAGATATCGAATTTAAGTCCAGTAAGTAAGTCCCCAAAACTTACACCTTTGAAAAGTAATCTTAGGGACTATGGTTAATCTAGATTGAGGATTGATTTAATCCGAATTGAGGATTGATGCGTTAATTCAAATTGATTCAATCGGATTGCCGCGTCAATCAGAATTGATTCAATTCGAATTGATCAATCCGGATTGATCAATTCGGATTGACGCGTCAATTCGATTGATCAATCCGGATTGATTTAGTTCAGATTGATGCCAACACTGATCTGAACACGCACTCTAACGCCCTGACAATGGAGGCGTGTTCAGATATTTGTGAGCGCCTTAGCCGCTCCGATATATCTGATGGCGACTGTTCAACCGTATGTCAGGGCTTAGAACATTGAGGCTGACTTTCCACTGAGACGAAGATGCGAGGAGACGTGCGGTAATCAAGCATTGGTTGTAATTTAGCGGAGCGGAGGAGTTAGAATCTCCACTTCAGTAGAAAGACAGCCTCAATGTGCTAAACTGTTCAGTTCTACAGTCAGACCAAGCTAACTATGCACAGACTTGGCAAACGACAGTGTGAAAATTCCACCACAAACGTCAATCAAAAGTTCAAATCCTATGTAAATATGACGTTTATAGAGGGCATTTGCCATTGCAAAGACAGTGTAAAGTTAGCTTAGACGAACTCTAAACACTTTCATTTCCTACCAATAACGGTCATATGTTCTGACAAACATTTTGGTTAGTACGTGTATTGCTCACCGTGTTTTTGAACCGCTCGAAAACACGGCGTGATGAATCACGCGCGTGTAACACGATTAGGCCGTTGAACTTTCGCCTGGCCTATCTATGGTTTACGGTGTCATTTTTTATGATACAAGATATATGTATGCGATTGTACTCATTACCATGATACATTTTTAGTGTTCCGTACAAAACTTTGTTTACGGAACACTTATGGGATCACTTCGGTCTTGTTTAACTCTGAAATCACAAAAAAAATATTGGCGTCCATAAAATTGCCGAAAAGTATTAAAACCTGTGTTTTTTGCTATTTCGGGGTTGCTCTTATAATAAAAGTTTCTCACAGTCAGTGGCGGATTTGCAGTCTTTGCCGACCTAGGCCCCAAGCCCTGTAGCCGCCCCATTCAAGGCACCCATAATATTAACTACATTTTGAGTTATTTTTTTGTTACCATCAGCGAATTTTTTGTCACAATTTGCCCCCCTAAATATCTTGCCGGCCTAGGCCCGGGCCTACTGTGCCTTAGGGCAAATCCGCCACTGCTCACGGTAATAAGTAGAATCGCGGTACTTATTGTATAACCTACAAAATTACACCCAGTCTCTGCTATAACAAGGGAAGGTGGACGTTGAGTGGGTCTATTATATGTGGGGCTATATGTCTCGGAATCGGCAAAATCCGACAGAAAAAAGCTTTGTCTGCGCAATAAGATAAGAGCGAAAAAGTCGTCGTTTGGCTTTTTTTTTTTTTTTTTTTTTTTTTTTTTTTTTTTTTTTTTTTTTTTTTTTTTTTTATTTTATTATTATTATAGTTGTAGGTCCTCGCTTTCAATACGGGCGGCCTATAACTATTATTACTTCGTTTCATTAGTTTTTATGAATGTATTATTATGCAGTTTATTTAGGTATATAAAATATTATATATAATTATATATGTATATATATTGGGCACTTTATTTACGTATATAACATATTATATATGTTTATGTGTTATTAAATTTTTTAAGTGTGTTTATTATTTTACTTATAAATTTTTCGAACGATGTTTTTGTTACTTCTTTTTCTATTCTTTTAGATATATCATACGGGTCTATTTGATGTAGTTCACAGAGAAACTCGTGGTCACAGCGGAAGTATGAATATTTGGGACAGTGTTTGAGGAGATGGTCGATAGTTTGTGGTGTTGTGTCATCGCATGGGCAGGTATCAGTGTCGGTGATGTGGAAGCGTGCTAGATAGGCTTTGTGATATCCATGACCGGTAAGTATTTGAGTGAGTTCGAAGGTGAGTGACATATGCTTGCGAAGTGTTGTTACATGTGTAAGTGTAGGCAGATGTTGCTTTGTGTGGGTTCCTGTTGTGCTGTTTATGTACATTTGTTCATGTTTTCCTACTATTGTTTTATGTAGGTTCTTTTTATGAAAGGATAGGGGAAATCTGCAGAAATCAGGACTTCTGTGTAATGATGCCGCGTGTTTGGCGGCTGTGTCTGCTGCCTCATTGCCGTGAAGGCCGGCGTGGGCTTTTATCCAACAAAAATGGATTTCTCCTGCTTGTTGGATTTGGCGTATTAATTTATGGATACTGTTTATTGTTCTGTTTGTGCTGCTGCGATTTGCAACTTCTTGCAGCGCAGACTTCGAGTCCGAGAAAATTGTGATTTTTTCAAGGCCCAGTATGATGCATTCGTGACACGCTCCTTCTATAGCCACGCATTCAGCCTGAAAAACTGTACAGCTCTTATGTAGCTTAAATTTTTTAGTTTTGTCACTTCCATCAGGATAGTGTATAACGAATGCCGCTCCTACTCCTGCATCGTGCTTGCTTCCATCAGTGTAGATTCTATGCATATCTGACGTATAATAAGGTTCTAAGTCGTTTTCAGTAAGTATGTCGGTTATATTTATAGTAATTCTGTCTGCGGGGTGTAATAAGCCAGTCACTGGTACTCTTTTGTCATATGTTATGTCGTCTGGTAGGTATTCTGTCAATCTAGTTCGTTTAACAGTTTCGATGGAAGCAATTTCTTGCACTTTCAGCGGAAGGGGCGTGAGTCCAGCTAATGCGATCGATTGTATGGTTGGGAGAGTTCGAAAGCCATGTATAATTTTGATAGCGAACCCACGTTGCAAGCTTAGAAGTGCTTTGTTCACTTTTTTATATTTAATGGCGTGATGCCATACCTCAGCCGCGTATGTTATTGTGGGTTCAATGACTTGTCGGTAGATTGTGCTAATATTTTCAGAATGGACTCCCCATGTAGGTCTTACATACATACACATTTTTTTGTAAATATTTTGTGCCTTATTAATTATGTATTCTACATGTTGAATGAATGTTAAACGCTGGTCTATAATTACTCCGAGTAGTTTGAAATGTTTATTAAATGGGATTTGGATATTGTTAAAAAATATTTTGGCGTTTTTGGCTTTCGGCGTTGGTGAGATCATTTGTGTTTTCGCAGGTCCGAATTTTAACTTATTGTTTTCCCCCCACGTATATACCATCTCTAGGATGATATTTGTGTTTAACTCCAGTTCGATTAAATCTTTTCCGTGACAGATTAATAGAATGTCGTCCGCATACGCTTGTATGTGGGTGTTGGTTCGTGATATTTGTTCCAGCAAGGTGTCGGTTATAGTATTCCAGAAGATTGGTCCAAGGACAGATCCTTGGACACATCCTCTGGTTTGCGTTTTTGTTACGGTGGCGTCGGAATAGTTTAAAGTGATTGTTCGTTCTGTGAAGTAGCTACGTATGAGATTTAATATATTAATCGGGCACTTTATGTTACTAAGCCGGTTAATCAAGGCTGGCCACCATGCGTGGTCGAAAGCTCCTTGTATATCTAAGGATATTACTATAACTAATTTTTTGTTAAGTTTTAGTTCCTTCATGGTATCAATAGCGGTAATTAGTGCATCTGTTGTTGTTTGCTGTTCTTTAAAACCAAATTGCTTGGGGTTGCAGGCGTATCTTGTATGCATGTAGTACGTTAATCTCCTCGCAATAAGCTTTTCTAGAACTTTCCCTAAAATATTTATTAATCCTATAGGTCTATATGAGGCGAGCTCGCCATAACCTGCCTTGTTTGGTTTCGGTATAGTTTTTATGTACGCGGATTTCCATGACTTTGGAAAGTATCCTAGTAACAAACATCTATTATATAATTTTGTGATAAGTGCCGGGTACGAGTCAATGAAATGTCTACATATATCTGAGGTTAAATGGTCTACGCCTGGAGCCTTCTTAGGATTCATATTATATATGGCTTCTTTGATTTCTTCGGTCGTGAATGCAGGTTCATTATTTTGCGTATTAGAGTTCATTGTATTTTGTGTGTTGTCATTATCGTTTCTTATTTCCTGGTGGTACGGAGAGTCATCGGTTGGGTTATCTTCGGGGAAGAATTTGATCATAAGCTTTTCAGCTGTGTCATCCGTAGACTTTGTGTAGTTGTTTCCGTCTATTTTTAAAGTTGCCGGTGGCTGTGGCTGAGGTGTACTTTTTAGCAATCTGTTTGTGACAGACCATACGTTTTCTCTGTCTTGCTTATTGCAGAAATTTTTGAAGTTATCAGTAGATGTAGTCCGGATTTTTCTGCTGTATTCATCTCTGGCCTTATTTATTTCTATAATTATGTTACTGAGGTCTTTCTTTCCGCGTTTCAGATCTTGAAGACGGTGGTGTAAGTGGATTACTTTCTTTTTTAATTCAGTAAGTTCTTCAGTCCACCATGGAATTTTCTGATAGGGTATTTTGCGTCGGAAAATGGCATCACAACTCTTGTTTATTGTTTGTGTTATGTTAGTTATGTACGTGTCAATTTGATCTGCGCACAATGAGTCGATGTTGACTGTGTCTAATGACATTTGTTCAAAGTCTTCTTTTAGTTTTGTGTCAAAGTTTTCCCAGTTGGTACGGTCAGTATTATATATAAAAGTTGTTGTCGAGATCTTCTTTTTTAGCCTTTCCTGATTGAGATTGATTTTAAATTCTATAGCGTGATGATCTGAAGATGGTATGACGTTCTGGTTTACTTTCCAGTCTATAATGTTTCTCGATGTGTTTAGTGTTGTCATTGTAAGGTCAATTATAGAGGTTCTTGTTTGTCCTTGTGCGATCGTTTCAAATGTTGGTTCATTTCCTTGGTTGCAAGTCACTAAATCATTTGCAATGGTAATATCATACACTTCTTCACCTCTTTCATTGTTCCTTGTGGAGCCCCAGGTTGTGTGCCATCCGTTAAAATCACCACATATGACGTGTTTTTCTCTTTTGTTATTTTGTAGGAACTGTTCCAGGTGGGGTAGAGTACGTGAAGGATCTTCGCCAGGTTCTACATAGATAGAGGTAAGCATGATTTTATTATTTTCAAGTGATAACTGCACTGTTGAGAAATTGGTTGTTATATGTTGCGTGAGTCCAAGGTAAGTGCCCAATTTTTTATTTATTGCAATACATGCTTTGGTTCTATTGGTGGCGTCTGATTGTTGGTATAAGTCATATCCATTAATGGAGCTTAATTTATTATTTTTGCCAACATATGGTTCTGATATCATGATTATATCATGTTCTTTTTCAGCGATATTATGTTTCATTTCTTTGGTTGCTGCATAACCACGTCCAAGATTACACTGTAATACTGTGAGAGCGGATTTTCTTTGTTTTGTACCTTGTGGGGGGCCCTTAACAATATCGTATTGCCGCTCGTGCTATTCGGTCCCATTTTTGCCATTCCAGGCAAGTCTGGCTATAGGCTGGGTGATCATGTTGGTTTCCATTGTCCTTACAGTTGGTGCAGCATGGTGTGGCTGTGTTTCTTGGACAGCTTCTGGTATCATGTCTCTCTGCACAAAAGCCGCATCGCATTTCTGAGCTGCATTCCGTTGCACGATGTCCATAGCCCAGACAGTGGTAGCACTGCAGAACTGGTGATTGATCAACAGCTCGTACCGATTGATATCCAATCCGCACTTTTTGATTTTGCATAGCCGCCCAGACTTGTGGACTTGTTTCAACAATGACATTTTTGATTGCAGCATTTCTTCCTCTAACACTGCGTATATATTTGATGTGAATGTCTTCTTTTTTGATGGTCCCCAGGATTCTGTGATTCTGTTTGTTTAGAGCATCAACAATCTTTTCACTGGCGTATTCTGGGACAACCCCAATAATTTTCACTGTGGGGTTCTTAGTTTGAGGCGTGTCTACAGTTATTCCATTTGTTTTTTGTCTAATAATAGAGCTTAGCTTTTGTTGGTCTTGTTCTGAGTCACATAAGATGACCACCTTCTTTTTCTTCGTCGCCCGAATTCCTTGCACTCCTATGCCTATTTCCGCGATGTTGACTTTTTGTTTTATTTCATTGATGATATCGTCTCCTTCAGTGTTTGGATCCATTGACTCTAGTATAACAGCATAGCTGGTGGTTTGGACATTTTTTAAGCTTGTAAGATGTGCAGTCTCAGAGCTAGACTGTACTTTCGTTGGTTTAGACGATTGTGGGCTCGTGCTAGTGGCACGTGTTGCCGCTGCATATGAGATAAATTTTCGGTGTTGCTCCTCCGTTTGCTGGCCGTCTGGCTTGCTTACATATTCATGTGGAAACGGCGCTGCAGAGGTGGGGCGAATTGTCTGTAGTTGTCTTATTTCTTTTTTGAGGTTAATCATTTGCTCTTGGATCTCATTTATGTGTGAGAGACCGCTTGTTTGCATTATACCAATTTCCTTTTGTAGCTCAGTAATTGGTTTTCTTACCTCTATTTCCAGAATGTTTTCAATGTTGTTGCAGTTAAGTTCTTGGTTCACAGGTTTACATTGGGTAAGGATGTTTGGAAGTTTTTTGACTATATGTATTTGTTGCTCCATCAGAGCAAGTATGGCCCGTTTGTTTGACGCATTGAGGTATTTTTGACCAAGGAGTTCGCTGGTCAGGTTTGCTATCTTTTCTGTTACGTCTGAATACATTTGTAAATTGTTGATGACGGCATATTTTATCTCGGTTACTCTTGAGTCCTCTTTTTCATTGCCCTCATGTTTATATTTTTGTTTCTTGCTATTGTTGGTGATGGTGGCGAAATCTGGTGTGTGCATACTTTCTGTGGTTTCAGACAGAACATTTGGTTGCTCTTGGTTTGGCCAGTTGTGGTCTTTATTAATTGGGGTGCATTGTTCCAAAGGAAGCGCACTTATCTGTTCAGCGTCTTCTGTATCTGGATCAAGAATGAATGTTAGGTTGGCGGGGTCCTCTAGGTCACAGTTATTAGGGCGCAGTGACAGATCTGCATCTTTAGTATCCCTGGTAAACTCGTCAGGTAATTCTGAGGACAGCCCCTCTGATGAGTGGAGTTTTCTATGAGAATTAGGCGGGGTGCGTAACATTATTTATAACTTGTAAATCAAGTAAACAATATGTATGACAGGAGGAAACAATTTTCTTACGCACGCATTTTACCGTGTGGCCGTGGATACTACGTCTAGATAATATTAGTATGTTTCACAGCTTTGTAATTGTTCATAGATATCACAATTTTTCACGTATTTATCACTATTTTCCGATAGAATTATTTATTTTCCGCAATAACAACAAACATACGTGACATTGACCCATTGACTATTGTCGTTTGGCTCGGCTCGCGTCGCGCTTAGGGTTTCTGCTCGAGAATTCCCGAGGCGAGAAATCTCGAGAAATTTGTCCTAAGTCGAGACGGGAAAAAAATATTCAATGCCTCGAGAACTCGAGAAATAAATCTCTTGTGATAAGTAAAAAGAAAACACGCGTATAACACATGATGTGTCTAAGATAATGCATTTCTTTAGGTAGTTAAATCAATATGAACAATGTTTTTTTTACATTTTCAGGTAGGAAACTATTTAAAACATTTATTACCGACCAAATAAAAAACTATCTTGATCCGTCCCCTATCGTTCTATAGCTTTAACCTATTTTCATGTTTTGAAACTTTTGAACTATCATGATTCATGACATTCATGTAGTGTCTCTTTATTGAAAAAAGCTTTAAAAAAAATTGTAACGAATTATAGGACCATTAATAGGTGTAATAACAAATATAACAAAACTAAAGTACTATTGATAAATCAAATCATCCTGATATATTCCTATTAGCAAAATATTAAAATTTTAGCAGCTTTATTGTTACGTTGAGTACTTGGAGTAAGTACGAGTAATTAATATTACGTAGTAAAACTTCTGTAAGTTTTGTCACATCGAGTTAAATTTATTGACTTGAATATTATATAAAATGCCATATTGTGGTTTGTTTACATTTTGTTGAATACCTAAAGAAATACACTATAGCATAACACATCGCCGGTGCGCACGCCTGGACCTATAGTTGTTTTGCTGTTGTATTTTTGATTATTAAGTGCAATTTATGGTGACTAAAATGTACCATATATGTTTGATTATTGATCTCACCTACGATTCCTACGAGTTTGATTTATAAAAAAGCAAAAAAAAAATTAAACAACATGGTGTTTTTTGGAGCTTTCAAAATTTCTCGAGATACTCGAGAAACTCGAGAAATCTTGGTCGAGAATTCCCGTGCCTCGAGAAATTAAAAAGGTCGAGAAACCAGAAACCCTAGTCGCGCTACACGTCGACAGCTTTTTCGCTCTTATTGCGCGGACATAAAGCTTTTTCCTATCGGATTTTGCCGAATGCGCGTCGAATCTGGGGAGACCTTTAATGTGACCTCAAGTCCATTGCCAATTTGCCATAACTGCCACAAGGATGCCGAGGGTGAGATTTTGAAAAACGGTCGTATAGAACCCGGATGATTTGTGATCTAGTATTTTATAATTAATAATTTTACACAAAACACGTTTTGAACCAAACATCAAGAGATTTATGAACATACACAACAATAGTGGAACAGTGTTTTTAAAGGTAATTTTTTAATGGCAAAATATTTAAAATAAACAGATTTTTTTTGTACATTCCGGTTATAACCACAACACAATAGGTACTTATACAAAATACAAGTGGGATTGGGGTCAAGAATACACATTACTGTGAGATATTGTATAATCGATCATAACATAACTGCTTACAAGACACAAAATGTAAATTTTAGATTCATTCATTATGCACACACAACGATATGCACGAAACGAGTTGATAAATAAAATAAATATAATATTATAAATTATAAGGACAATCTGACACAAATCGTACACAGACAGCTCGATAAGGCTTGTGTTATGACTATAGTTCGTTTTTTTAGCATTAGAAAGAACTTGCAAGAAGGTAAGCGATCTTGACATGTCTTTTAATTGAAAAACGCTTTTTAAAAATCAGTAACTATTACTTATTAAAGCAGAAGAATATAAATGATCGTATTAGATTAATAATTGTTAAATATTTGCCCTAAAATATTTTTAAAATGTGTTTTTCAATTAAAAGACACATCAAGATTGTTTACCTTATTTCTAATGCTAAAAAAAACGAACTATAGATAACGATAAATATTCATAGTAATATAAATGTATAAATAAATATTACATACATTGAAATCCCTGCATCCCTGCGTTTCCCTTAATTCCGTCCCAGGCGGTGTAATGTTCGTTACACCATTATATCGTCTGGAATAGACGCAAAGGCCATCAATGATGATACATTGAAAACATTCATAGCTCAGGAACAAATTAATTTATGCCCTTACCAAGATTCGAAACCGGGACCTCCTGTCGTAGGCAGGATCACTACCTCACTACCACTACCAACTCCGCTAGTAGAACGGTTCTTCTTCCTAGTCGAATCCTCATGTCTGAGGGTCGTGACCACCATAAGTCGCTCTGTGCTGTAGTGCTCTCCATCCTGGCCGATTCATTGCCTTCCTTAAGGAACCCTGGAACCCCTCGCGTGTAACATCTTGAATGGCGTTGAACCAGCGTGTGGGTATCCCTCCCTGTTTTCGGAAGGTTATACCTTAATTACCGCTCTTTATCTACCATCTCTTATCTCTTTATTTACCTAATTATGAGATATTCTGTCAAAACCTAACTATAAGAGTCACCTCCGTGAAGACTTAGGGCCGATACAGACAGACTGCAACCCGACTGCAATTTGTATGGGAACTGCACACCGATTCACCTCAACTGCAACGTCGGCGTGCAGTTCCCATACAAGTTGCAGTCCGTTTGTACCGGCTTAAGTTATGAAGCTTCTGTAGATGCTCGAGTTTTTTGCTCGATACTACCTACATACAGTACATGAGTACAGTCACCACACGGCACGGGATTGTTATACACCATTTAGGGTTCTTGCTAAATTGGAAATTCTATAGAGTAAGTATTGAACAACCAATTTAGCTAGGACCCTAAATGTCGCAACAATCGCGGAGCGTGATGGTACAGTCGCCATCAGAAATATCGGAACGGCCAAGGTGCTCACAAATATCTGAACACGGCTCTATTGTCAGGGCGTTAGAGTGCGTGTTCAGATATTGTGAACACCTTGGCCGCTCCGATATATCTGATGGCGACTGTACATCATCACGATCGGATTCGCAAATGACATGTAAAAAGCCCAACAAAAACGCCAGCAGTGGGCGAGGGGCCTGAAAGGAGTACCGTTACATCGTCCGTTATTATAACATTCATCATGATGCTAATGATGAATGTTATTCGAGCCTCACAAAAACACACTGTGGCTTGGACCTAAGTTTTATATACGCGAAACACTAAGTTCTGGCAAAAAATTTAGGGTTAGAAGCATCCATAAAATACGTTTTATTTTGTTCTACTCACCCCTGTGATTTGCAAGACATTGGTAGATAACGAAATTAAGATTCTCAAAATCATAGTAGTACTTACGCTCTCATCGAAAATCGAAATTTCCTTGCCTGCCTTTCTATCACTCTTGCATATTCGAGCGATAAAGAGGCAAATAGGCGAAATAGTTCGAGGTAGATTTCTGGATTGGCCGCACATAACTAAAAATACTTGTCGTTCCTAATCTATCTCATCTTTTGGAATGTCACTACGACAAAGGCTCATACTACAGTCGCTATCAGATATATCGGAGCGGCCAAGATGGTCAAAAATATCTGAACAAGTCTTGACAACATACTATAGTACAATAATTCTTTAGAAATTAGAGAAAGCGTTTAGAAGCCAAGGTATGGTCGTTACAACTTCCCGGAAGGGTTTAATTTGGCACTTTCATCCTTGCATTGCGATTATGTATCCGTGCTGAACTCTGAAAGGACTGTTTAGACATTTAGAGAAAGCGTCATGAAACCAAGGTAACTTAGAAGTCTTAGAACTTCCCGGTCAGTCTAAATGTAGCACTCTTAACCTTGCGTTGCGATTGTTTATACTGACTACTACTGACCTCTGAAATTTGCCATTGCCATGACAACGGTATTTTAAGATCTGCAAGTATCATCGTTAACGCACTTGATCGATAGAAACTCTTATTGCAAAGAGATAAGATCTACCAATGGTCAAGTCACGCGTGTTTTTGTTTTGATATGTGTAAGATTGTCCTACATCTTTATTTTATTACTAAATTTGAATTCGAATGAAGTCGATTGCCGAATTTCTTATCGATCATATTCCAAAATTTTTTTTTGTCGATTCATTTTAGTTGTGTCATTCAAAATGGCGGAGCAATGAGAGTTCACGAGGTATTCAGCTCACAGAGCCACTAGTTTACTTTGTTACATAGAAATTTAGAGATAACGAAATCGATGGCAAAAGTTACAGAAAACGCTATGATCATACATGCTATTATGAGCGTTTTTTTTGGAAAGTGACTTCAAATAAATAGTAAGTGACGAATTGTTTACCAACTGCCATTCCTATACTAAACATTACCAATCCTTCACCGTTAACTTACCGATACCGCTATCCATGAGTGGTTATTAGCATTTTTAGGTGAAGGCAAACCGGCATGCAACGCGCGCTATTGCAAAATGCACCTAAAAATTGTAAACTTAGGGTTGAGTGTTGTGTGATGGCGACACAGTCGCGTGTTTGGTATTAAATTCCAAGTTTAGTTGATACTGGAAGGTGATATTGATCTGATAAAATTGTTTGATGTTTGGAGGCGGAATGCAATACAAAAATTCGGAACAAACAAATAATCGGACTAAGCTATCTCTGTCTGGCATTCGCAGTGACAAAGTGTGGAAATAACATCATTAATGTCAAATTTCTTTGAAAACATGAAGATTATAATTGCACTTTCTGGCTTTGTTTTGTTCAGGTCTGCGCAAATTAGCTTTGATGTTTCTCTTCGTTAAAAATATTAAAAACGATTGCGATTTATCAACACGACCGAGTTGCTCATATTATGATTAGATCATCCGTTGTTAAATGCTTATATATAACATATTTATTTATTTATTTATTTATTTAAACTTTATTGCACAGTAAAAATTGTACAAAAGGCGAACTTAATGCCAGAAGGCATTCTCTACCAGTTAACCTTTGGGCCAAACAGAGAACAAGTAGTAATAGGTGCAAGAAAAATTAAAAGTACGAAAAATTAACTATTAAGTATACATTTTTATGTTGAACAACATACAATTTCAAATATATATATTGCTATAATATACTTACTTATACATACATAATATACTAACATACATATGGGTACATATAATATAATATTATATATATATATATATATATATATATATATATATATATATATATATATATATATATATATATATATATATATATATATATATATATATATACCTGCTTTCAGATTTTTATGAGACTTAGCTAAGAGACATATATATAGGTACAGAATTTTCTTACAGCGTTGTTTTTTGAGACTTATCCCCTTATTTATTCATAAAACTTGCCGAACCTCTATTAATTTTATTCTCTTCCTATCAAAAACAAATGTCAAACTAACAGATTTGATCTCTATGTAACTGGGAGCATTCCACGGGCTGTCCCGTACAAACGCATTGTATTTCCTGTGTTGCGACTTTTTTCTCGGCATTTAAAACAGGCGATTATTTTTCTGTGCATATTTTTGACCATTTGTCATAGAAAAGGAAACTCTTACACCTTTAAATCTTCAGAAACTTCGCGTTTGTACGGGACAACGGTAGACAATTTCATGGAATGCTCCACTGGCAGATCAACCTATGAGGCAGCAACGCAATCAGACTCCGAAAAAATAATTCAAAGGTATAACAATTCGAGAACACTGATCGTCAAAGGTTACACAAGCAGTTGTATCAACACAGACGTTATATTTTCATTTCATTACAATTAATGTTTTTAAAGCGTCAGTTGACAACAGAGACTCGCATGAAGTGAGCAAGAGATTGCTCTGTTTACGTTTTCTGGTGAATAACAAACAGCTCGGCAGGGGCGAGCCATTTATTTGACGTCACTTATGTCAAGTATCGATATTAATATAGATACACCTTAGAAAGAAATATTAAAATAAAACTTTATTAATTATAATTAAACTAAAATGACAATGCCTTATGTACCAATAAACTTTAATAGTAGCATATGGATGGATATACATATTATTTGAAGAGGTTTACTAAAAAAGCTTGCTATAAAATTCAATTGTTTTAATCGTATGGGAAAGGCAGCCTAAATAAAATAATTTCTTTAGTTATTAAATTACACCACATATAAATATACCATCGAATGACAAGGCACGTCCATGTTGTGCAAACTCTGAAAACAGCTCACTCCCGCCGAGCTCTGATAACAAAACATACTTTTATGCTAGAGCGTAGCGATGACCAGTCCTGAGTTTGATTCCCTATTGGAGCTTGTTCTCATATTGACAACATTATAATAGGAATTGCCTCCCATACAAGGTGACGCGCTAAGCAAAGCAACATAAAGCGACAAACGGAGACCAACCTGTAACACATTTACCTACTGCCAAGAACCCGCTAGGTGGGTTTATTTTGAATTAAAAATGGGGCGCTTAGCACTAAAAATGTTAAAAGAAATGTTGTACACAACACGATGAATGAACTAAACAAGTTAATAAGTAAGACAATTTTAAAACTATTAGTAAAAATAAAATTTAACGAGTTACGATGACAAACGATTTGGTACAATTTTACCCTGTCAGAACAAACATGCTCTCTATTTGGTAAGTCGGAATTCGACGAATCCTTGACATTACTTTCACATGTTGACACGACGAATGTTCGGAAACTAGAAATCTATTAGCATTCTGAATGCAAACACACTTTCGATTGGGGCGCGGCAGCGGAAAATGTCGTGGCGTGTTTTGGGGCGAACAGTAAAAAGACGACCTTATGTAATGCCATTAGTTCAACAAATGACCATCAATTGACCACTTAAAGCCGCATGAGATGGCCACATATGATTTTAGAATCCGAACGTTAGGAAATATAATCCTGACCTGTAGAGTAAAAAATGCCAAAGTAAAAAAAGTCAAAATACATGTTTTTCGACCCCATAATATGGCATTATACTGCATATTATGTGTCGTACTCACGAGACTCATAGCGCTTACGAACGATAAAATAAAAAGCCTGTACAATTAACAGAATTTAGAGAACCCAAATCCTCCCGATTTAGCCGATTTTGCCTATCTGTGGCCAATCTTGACTGGCTGTCACGATTTCGATTCCATCTTTCTTAGGTCTTCCCTTTAATCCTTGTTATGTTCGATCTGTTAATGTACTTAATTTCGAATCGTCAGTCTCAGAGTTTAGGTGGCCCCTATCTATTTTTGTTTTGACTAAAAGTATTTTTAAAGTCGAAGGACAAAGGAATTACGTAGCTAGCAGAGATTGGGCACAAAATATTGTGATCGAATTATGTAAATCTCCAATAATAAGATAAGATAAGGTCCGACTTAGGATAACAGAAGGTACGCTCCTAAAATACTCGTGAATTAAGTCGGATTAATATGTACTTATAAGTAAAAAGGGCCTTTCAGAATATTTTCGTCGTTCATATTATAGAAATGGACATTTCGAGTATGACCTCTACTTATATGTATTGTTGCTTACCTATACTTTTTTGTTATTAGAGATGTTTCAATAGGTATATATTTATATTTAGAATCTCTATAATATCTCTGAATCATGAAAAAAAAAAACAACAAAGTCAAATCAGTCAAACAGTAAAGGAAAAACATCAACAATCAAAGCATACCTAATCTTAGATCTGATATCTTTATGTGTCTGTTCCTCGTAGCCGAAAGCATTATTGTGATTGACCTATTAAGGTGATTAACAATTGTATTTTAATCACCCCACATCAATTGATTGTTATCATGACCATTACTCGGAAATTAAAATTTATAAAATTAGAGTAAACAAAGCGGAAGGAAGACTTTTATATTTGCTAAGTATCGATAGGTATAGGCATCATTTTATAATATTCTGCTTCGTAAAAAAAACATCAATCACTACACCTTATAAAACAAACTCCACCTCCGCGTCTGTATGTATGTTCACAATAAACTCAAAAACTTTTGTACGAATTTTTATGCGGTTTTCACCTATGTATAGAATGATTCTTGAGAAAGGTTTCAGTGTATAATTTGTCAAGGTTTTTTGAAAATTGGTTGAACTACCCATGCGAAACCGGGGCGGGTCGCTATGTTCCAATAGATCGTCTTATAGTCGCGGCCATAGTCGGTTCTCATTGCGGAACATTGGAGTACAATGACCACAATCGATGTACCTATTGTCGGCCCAATAAAAAGATTTGATTGGTCCTATAATAGGCAATATGCGCGACCAGCGCTTGGCGCCTTTGAGCTACAATACTTAGCCATTTAAGCAAACCCTGCAAATATATATTCTGAAAACACAAAGTGTGGAAATACCACTGTGTAGTGTAGTACTATTATTGATTCTGTGGTAGTGTGTAGACTGTGGAAGAGGTTATTAAAGCTTAAAAATATTGTTCCGACTCCTACGGAATTCCTGCCATGAATTTGATTCAATATTTTTAAAAGCCACATCTATTGGCCCTTATTGGCACCAAAGAAAGTGGTACCTTTCGCCTAGTATTGACACAGAAAGCGAGCAACGTTTCATTTCGTTCCAAAACGTAACTACCTAAATACTGCACGCCGAATCGCCGATATTGCTTGCTAATTTCAATAAAAATAACACAATTATTGTTACCGAGAATCTGTAATTATATTGCGCTGACATTAAGCGTTACTAGAAAATAAAGGTCCGAGGTGTTTCTATGTCTCAAGGTCTATTCTGGGCAATATAGTCACCCCACGCGATTTCCACTCGCCGTGACGTCACAGTTATTTATACTTGATAATGTCAGCTGCCATACAATCTCAACATAGAGGGATAAAATGGCATTACTTTTCTGTCTGTATTCTATTCAGCTTCTCTGCCACTTCTAGTCCATATATAGGTCGTTTTTTTTAACATAAGAAAAAACTTGAAAGAAGGTAAGCGATCTTGACGTGTCTTTTAATTGAAAAACGCTTTTAAAATATCAGTAACTATTACTTAAGAAAGCAGAAGAATATAAATGATCGAATTAGATTCATAATTGTTACATATTTGCCGTAACTTATTTTTAAAATGTGTTTTTCAATTAAAAGACACATCAAGATTGTTTACCATATTTCTAATGCTAAAAAAACGAACTATAGCTCTTTGTATTTTCATGTACTAAATCGGTTTTTATAATAGTTACTAGACTACCTACTTATATTATAATGACAAAGAAACGAACTTGCAAACAGAAAACACTCGTGACTAAAAAGTTGTTTAATAGACAATAGCTTAATACAAGTGGGCATTTGACCAGTAGTGTGGATTTTAAGAATTGTCCCTTTACAAAACACGCTCTTTAATGTACCTTATAGAGGTCACTACATAAGTTGTATTAGACAAATAAATATGAAACACAGATAGGAGGTTTTAAAACTATATTTCCATAGACAATGTTTGGCGGGAAAACATTTAGTTTCTTTTTAAATCTACTGATTGAAAAATAGATTTCAATTGTATGGACCTTGGACATTGGACCTAGAAAGTGGACAGATGGAATACCATCCATTTTAGTTCTTAGAAGTTAGTTTCTTAAGGGGCTCCCCCCCGGCAATGACCTTCGATCTGAATCCCTTAGTTTTCTAATATTTTTTGTAGTTTATCGTATAAACAGCAACGGCTTTAAGCAATATAGTATCCCATATTTACTTTAAAGTTCATTGTCTTCGAGATATTTGGCATCAAAATTGAACAATTTTAGGCTAAAAAACTGGTTTTCTGGCCATAACTTTTGTGTTAATTAGTTTAAAATTAAAACCTTGGACACGATTTTCGAGACTTCGAAGACGAACCCAAATATGTAGATTTCGTATATGTAAGATCCTTCACTGCAAACTAGATACGAAAAAAGAGTTTTTTTTAGACAATGTTTAAAAAATTCATAAAAAAATAAGTATTTATTTTTTTCAAAATCCGGTGGACAAAACCGGAGATAAAAGATTGAAGAACCGATAACCGTCTGACTTATAATTCTATCTGTAGTGCAAAAAAAGGAGATAAGATTCAAAACTTGCCAAAAAACGATGAAAACCTCGGGTAGCCCCTTAACCTATTAAAAAGAATACAGTAAAGATACGTTTTAAACTATTTGGCAGCGTTAATATAACAAGTTTATGGATAAAAATAAAGTAATTAACTAACTACTACTCAAACAACAATGTAATTTGACACTGTTATATAAATAACTTGTAATTAGTCACTAATTAAGTAGGTAAAGGACATTTTGCTGTCAATTCAATGATGAGCATTATTTAAATTATAATTACAAAATGGTAATTACCTTGATTTTAGACTAACTGATTAACTTTGAACTCCATTGAATGCAAAATAATGTAAATTATGTGCTTTAATATAGTTCCTTCTTGAAAAACTGACAATACATTATTTAATTTCGAGTAGGTGCCTGCCTACATGTAGGTATCTACAATTACTCTGGCATTTAAGCATGAGATAAAATACAAAAACTTCCTCATTAACCATATTTACGTAGATAGGAATTATGACATGAATAACATACCTATAGGTCATTTTTGAGACACCATTCCACTTGAGATAAGTAGTTGAAATCATAATAATAGGCGATAATAATATGAATGAGGAAAACATTACAAAGAGATCTTTTTATGATATAGGAGGCAAACAAGCAGATGAATCGCTTAATGGTAAGCAATCACCGTTACCCATGGATATCTGCATCACCTTTTTCGGCATTTCAGATGGGATAACGTCTTTTCTTTGTAATTTTATAACGCAAAACTGATTAGTAAAGAAAATTTTACAAATTAAAATTATTTTCCAAAAATTTGTAGTGAAATAAATAAGTTAAAGTGACGTCACAAAGTTTGTGACTAATACCTTGTCATGTAATTAATGGATGACCCCTAACTGTGCGAGGCAGGAAGTATCATTACCATACCATTACACTATTTAGACCATCTACACCATTTTAAACTGTTTGAGACAAACAATAATATCACTCTGTATGTAAAGTCATTAACATGGAAATAACAAACATTGTTGTTTGCCAACTTTAATGGTTGCTGGCAGATATACATATCTGCTACATTTAGTTTCATATTGTCAAGTTTTAAGCTCTGAATAGCAGAACAGAATTTTAAAACATGAAGATGCTATATGAAGATATAAGAATTTTATCTGAGCAATCATTTACTGGTAAGATCATAAATTAAATTTATTAAAAAATGCAGAAAATTACTGTTTCAGCATTATGTTTTGGTTTGTCATAACATGAAGTATAAACAGCCACAGCAGATAATTATGAGGTCAAAGAATTACATTCTATTATATAACAGACGATTATAATGTTTGTTCATCAACCTAAATAAGCAATCAGTCAGTGACACCGAATATGTATCCAGCTGTATCCAGCCATTAAAATGACAAAAATCAACAACAAAGTCCAAATGCCATAGATAGTCTGAATCTTTAGGTATTTAAAAAATATTAATCAGAAATCTATCCTCAAATGGCTTCTTAACCGATTCGTTGCGTGTTTCATTTTCTAAAACTTTTGGCTGTGGCACGGAACAATCATTTCATGCCATGCACCATAGAATATGATGACATGCCTGCCGTGTCATCAGCCATGTGTAAAAAACATTGATGACACGGCAGGCGTGTCATCAGCACCGAATTGGTTAAGCGAGTTGAGGGTAGATGAAAACATTAACATGATCAAATAATGAAGGTTAAAGTCAGATCCAGGTGGTTTTGTATTTGGTTGAATAATCAATAAATGTTATAACTACTCGAAAATGTACAAATTATTTGTTTACTTTTATTGAAGTTCCTCAAGATACAGAGTAACTAGTACGCTCTGCAATGAAGATCATCTTATAGAAAAGTTTTTTTTTTCTGGATGACATGGGTTTAGATGTAAAGTTTAGGTTTAGATGGAAATAATAGGCTGATATTTTTGGAATAATTGTACACAATTGTATTTTTTTCATAGGGTTTTACATTTTTATCACAATTTCTGCGAGTTAGTAAAGCATCTTTTGGTCTATTTGGCTATTGTTGTGTACAATAGCATAATACATCAAAGACCTCTCAAACAAATAAATGCTAATGCATGCAAGAATTGAAAGTTGTGTGATGTCATCAAAGTGATGGTTAGCAGTTAGCAAGGAAAGTTTCACACAACCAAGATAATACAAAACTCAAGAGGAGTGATGTCATCCAATCCAACTGAAGATTAAATTTATTATAACTTCTAAGTATTTTGAACAGTACTCTCATGTTTCTTAACGTTATCTTATTATTCAAAACAAGTATTTTACATGTTTGTTGAAACTTGGAACATATGCCTCTATATAAATAATTTGTGGCAGAACACACATTTACAAGAAGTACAATAGCGTTCTGATATGATTAATGACTTTATTGTTTACGATTTCAATATTTTTAAGCCATTTTCAATATCGGTGTAGTGGTGTTTCGTAACAAAGAGCCGCGCGGCACGTCGCAGTCCCACCTTGCCCCGGCTCCGTACATTGTTCAGTGAAAGTGTCTAGGTACTTGCTCCTACGCTAATTGTGTTCATGGTCACTGCTTCGATACAAGCACTAACCCGCCCAAATCTTTCTAATCCCACGACAAATAATTCCTACGCACCAATCTTGTGACTACAAGATACGAAAATATCAGCCAGTATAACGGTAATGCAGCCAGAATGTTTTTATCTGCACGAGCTGTATGCAAGACTTACCTTGTAATATACATCCATGAGGATGCTGTCCGGCAGTGATCGCAAATCATTCCGCTCGCACTTGGATTTCTGCAAGTAGTTCACTAAACTTGTTAAGCACAGCTCGTATAAATCATCGGGTATTTTCTTAACACGCAACGTAGACGCGTCAGCCATTTTGGCAAGGTAAAACAAAACTCGCTTCATTTTGCTGTCGGATCAGTCATTTGACATTTTGACAGCTGGGAGCGATTGCAACTAACTTCAAAGCGATCGTCTATTGGTCAATGATGACAGCCTCCCAGTCAGCATTGATTCTATTGGTAGTCGTTTGCCAAAACGAGGGGAGAAGAGAAAATTAGTGGCCTTTGTCTGACAGTACCAAGAGGTCAGCTGATAAGAAGCAAAACAAATGTTGTGCGAGCGAGACGGAAAGCTTTCTTCATGTTTCTACTTGCAATGCTTTTGTCAGCTGATTGCGATTCCGAGTGTGCGCGGGAAATTTGAATGAAATGTGTCTTGCGTGCGTGCGAGAGCTTTAATCTGCATTCGTTGGAAATGGAATAATACTTCTGTAAATTTTATTCATTACCGCTATCCAAAAGCATAAAAAAGTTTGCGCCTTATCATAATTATTACCATATCTGTTTTTGCGGTACTTAACCCTTTTCCAGGCCGTTCCTATTTTATAAGGTTTTTCTAAAAAAATCCTATTAATCCAGTCCAGCTCTGATGAATCATGTGAAAACAAGTCACATTTACATTTCCTGAAAGTCTAATCAAATTAGAACGTTAAAACGGATTGCTAAGGTTGAAATTATTGGCGTGTAGCCGCGTATGTGGTCCATAAATCGTACAATGCCTGGCCCATCTACATCTCAAGTATTTCGTCGTCGAAATGTTAAAATTACTTTTTCTGTACTTTAAATGTTAGGATCTTAGGTGTTTTAAGACCTTTTTCGCATTGTTGGATTTGGTGCAAAGAATATAATATTCACTGAAGGTTCATTTGGTAAATGGTCCATATAAAACTAGAAGAAATAAATTAAAACAACAACGAACTAACTTTCGGATACATTTATTCAAACATTACTAACCAAATATCACTAAAATGAACAAAAAACTTCCTTGTCAACTAAACTAACATCCTTTAAAGCTGTTTTAGCAAGATAAATGCTATTGGCCTCCTGTGCCAAATTAGGTATATTGCAGTGGTATATCATTTGTACCAAGGACCATAGACAAATCTATGGTATTTTTATACCATAGACATTTTTTTAATGGCTATAGACAAATTTATTGTATTTTTACACCATAAACAAATTTTTTAATGACAATAGATAAATTTATTGTTTTCCGATGGTGAATTTGGAGATGCCTTCGAGGAGGTTGATGTAGGCGGCGTGTTCGTAGCCTGTGCTGAAATCTGACAGTTTCTGGACGAAGTCGTTGCTGATGCCTTTCTCTTCCAGCAGATTCATGAGGAGGTCGTACAGGTACTGAAATAAAAAAATACTCATAAGAAAATGACTAATTTTATACGACAAAAAAGTCTATAAGAATTATATGCTATACGATATTTTTACCTACAATCACATACCTCTGAGCAAATGCTCTATATAAAAAATAAAAGTATACATCGTAAAATAAGATTATTCACCAATTTTTTTCGATGTTTCATGTGTAACTAAGGGAATGCGTTTTATTCATATAATAAAATGAAATAAAAAAATGTTGCACGTCAATGAATATTTCCCAAATGATAGGAAACAACTTCACATCGGAGCTGACAATATCCCCCGATTTTGGCACCTGACCACTACACTTATTATAGTATCAAGTGTGGCGTAAGAAATGGGGTGAAAGAACTGATCATCACAAAGACATGTCCCAGGATCGAACCTGGGACCGCTGCGTAGCAGTCCACAGCCAGGACCACTAGACCAATGGTCCTAGTCACATATAGAACGAAAATAAAGATATATTATTACAATTTTGCAGTAGAAAACGTTCTAACGTTTAACACTTTGACTACCGAGAACCCGCCTGGTAGGCACTCGTAATGTTTGCTCAGATGCCGGACAACCCGCCCAGCGGGTTCTTTTGTACGCAGATATAGACGGCCGGTTTCTGGGGTAGTGCGCCGTTTTTTGCCCGGCTGCGAAAGTGTTAAATCGTGATGATGATGATGAATATGTAGTGGAATTTTGTTATCGAATTATCGAACAAGGTTAAATTGTTTCATTGACCCAGTGCGCCATCTAGTTGATCTGTTGAGAACTAAAATTAAAATGATCGATTTTCATAGTTGTAAATTCCACTTTTAAAAGCATGTAATTTTCAATACATTGTGGCATTTTTAAAGGCCGAGCCACACCGGCTGCGTGTGCAGCACGTTGCGTGGCGTGCGCTGCGTGACGTGCGCAGCACCCCTGTCACACCGGGTGACGCGCACGTCACGCAACGCACGCCACGCAACGTGCTGCACACGCCACGCAGGCGCACGCTGCAGCTCAGTCATGCGTGCAGTAAAATAAAATACTCCTGCGACAGTACCTACATCATGTTATTATAACTCCCGTTGCAAATGGAATCAGCTCACCTAATGCCGCCATTGCAGGGGAAAAAAATGTCTCATATTTGAATCGAGATAATTGAGAGTACATAATATTATTCACCGACGCACAATAGTTCACAATACAACAACCTTATTTTCCAATAGTATCGTTAATACCTAAAATCGATTTGTTCCCACAGGCCAAATACAATTTTTACAAGACGTATTTTTGCAATCTTTGTGCTATGTTGTAAATATACATTCGTATTGACGAACGATTATAATTAGTTTTTCTTTTATCACTGAATCCGTATTAAAAACCAGCACTCGCACCGGCCGAGTTGTAAATAAATACAAGTGAGCTGCGCGTGTACACGCACAGCACCTATGCAGCACCGAGCTGTGCGTGTCCGAACCTGCTCGGTTCGCCCTCTTATAGGGAACGCAGTTAAACACAACGTCATCACTGCACGCAACGAAGCGACGTTGCCGCTCCGCTGCGTGGACGCGTGCACGCAGCACGCAACCGGTTTGTCTCGTCGGAGCTGCGTTGCGTGCAAGTCACGCGTACGCGCACGTCACGCACACGTCACGCAAGCGGTGTGTCCTCTCTTATGAGTTTTCATATTATACAACGCAGCGGGACGCGTACATGCACGCGCACGTCACGCACACGCATCCGGTGTGGCTTGGCCTTAATTCTTTGAGTTCGTTGTACTCAAGTTGTACCTTATTTAGGCCCCCCCACATCTGGCGTCTTTCGAGCGTCGGCGTCTACAATTCTATGGCCGACGTCGACGCAACTGCGCAGCGACGTCATTTTCCATAGCGCTGGACCGACGCCGACGCTCGAAAGACGCCAGATGTGGGGGGGCCCTTAGTGTGTCGACTTCGAAAAAACGCATGTGGTTTGTTGTAAGGTCTATGAGCCCCTAAGAATAAAAAATCCATTTCCGAAAATATAAATCAATGACGAAAATAGCGATAAATTGTAGCTTGATATGAAAAATAATGAGGATTTTTTTTACTGACCCCGTCGAGAACATCGCCAGCGACCGCGTACACCTTGTCGTTCCATTCTCCCTTGTAGAGGGTCACCTCGTCGATTCCGAATATGTCATCTGAAAACAAATCAATTAACTTGTTCATATATTTTATCATTAATTGTATAATCTTTAGGTTTAGTTTGTAATTGCCTTGTTATTTATATAAGTGCATGTTACTTCACTCAGAGCAATAATTGTGTTGTGGAAACTGTTTCTGGCAATTGTATTAACTTAATTTGTTTAACTATATGTGCAATTATATGCTGTTTGTTTCCCTATGCAAATAAAAAACTCAACTGAAATAAAGAAGAAGGACTCAGTCTCTCAGTAATAACTGAAAAATAAATAGTATTCTTTGCATTGAGTTGACGATAATAACGACCCACTTAGCCTATTTTTTTTATAGTGAGTAGTGACACTACCTGCGAAGCTAATGGTCCCATGTTCAAATCCATTAGGGGCATTTATATCTATATCTGGTCATTGGTTGTCTTAGTACAATCACCACACGGGATTGTTATGTCATTCAAGATTCTTGCTAAATTAGAAATTCTATAGTGTAAGTATTAAACAAAGAATGTAGCTAGGATCCTAATAAATGGCGCAAAAATCGCGGAACGTGATGGTACATCTAATTACTTAGGCTTAGTAAATTTGTATAAGAATGTCCAATAATTTATTTGTTTCATACTTTTATGCAGAAGTAAGGTACCAACCTATTTCTGGATGTGCATATGATTTGCTGTACCCTGCAAATGGCACCAGATTTCTCCATGAATGGGAGAATCTAGTGTGGCGTAATATGCAGGGATGATCTTAAATTACATGACAACTAATAAATGTATCTTTTATAATGTTCTTATGGAATTTGGATTTGCCAATGTCAAAATTCCATACTTTCACGCTTGAGGAGAATGTTTGGTGCTAAATTATTATTTTTAGGGTTCCGTACCTCAAAAGGAAAAAACGGAACCCTTATAGGATCACTCGTGCGTCTGTCTGTCCGTCTGTCACAGCCTCTCCGAAACTAACGGACCAATTACGTTGAAATTTGGTACACATAATGTAAGTTTGTGACCCGGACTTGCAACGTAAACAAATGAATTTTAAACATGGGGGCCACTTTTGGGAGGTAAAAGAGAAAATTAAAAAAACTATATTGTGTTACATATCAAAAGAAAGAGCTCAATGTGAGAATCTTAAATATATATATATATATATATATATATTTATAATCTTAGAATAAACAGTTTAGAAGTAATTCAAGAAAATAGGCATAAAACGGCACCCATTTATCTCCAAAACTACAGGGTCTAAAATTTTGAAAATAATACATAAAATAGGTCTTTACCTATAGATGACAGGAAAACCTAGTAGAAATATGTAGTCAAGCGTGAGTCGGACTAATTACTTAGTTTTTGAGACGACCCCTACGGGTTTTTTAAAGGCAATTCACTCGCGTTTAACATATAAAAAATAAAGTTTTGTAATGTACGGAACGCGAACCTTGGAACGCGAGTACGACTCGCATTTGGCCGGTTTTTGTTATTGGAATTGATCCAGCTCATCTGTGCTGTATAGACAGTTTAACTAGAGAGCATGTAAACCTGAGCGTGGTAAAGCCGCGGACAATCTCGAATTGGAACTGTGGCTGGCTTGATGGCTGGTTTGACTAAAAGTATCAACCTAATTGCGGCTAGGAGCGCATCTCAAACTCTGTTAATCAAACTTAACCTCATAGTTATGGGGTTCAAGACTCACTATACTCATCAGCATTGCTAGTAGGCGGGTCTTGTAAGAAGGAGCAGGTGAATCCAAGCGTGGTGTCGCCACGGACAATGTCTACTTCAAACTGCGGCTTGGAGCGCATCTCGGAGAACTCCTGCTTCTCCGGCTGAGCGTCGCCTTCGCCGAAATCGTCAGAGTCGACGGTGTGGTTCACGTTGAATGTTATGTTTATTCTGGAAACATTAGGTAGTTGGTATACATGGTAGTCAGTTTAGGTAAAATGTTGCTAGAATACATTATTGTAATGTATGTAATTTTATGAGTATAAAATATTAATAAAGCCTTTATTCTACCATAAATATGAATTTTCTCTAACATTACTGTCGCGAATAGGTCATAATAAAGTTAAGTTTAAAACGTGTAAATAAATATTGATGATTTCTGTCTTTTAATTTTGTGTGTTTAATTTTTATTATTTACTTATTGTACAACTTGGCTATTTTTTACGTTTTATTATGTCACGTGTTAGATAATAAGTCTTTATTGTTCCCCAATTAAATATATTCCCTATTTCCCTAATTTTGTAACATGATTATATTTACTGTACTGTAATTGGCTCAATAAAGAAAATACTTACTCTGCACGTAACACCCACGCCTTGGGTAGGCGTGGCCTAGAGTACCTACGGTGGGGGTGCGCTGAGCGCGCCTATATATACGCGCCCACCCTGGGAGCTCACTCACTCATCTACAAGCATCAACAGAGGCACCAGCCTCCCAACACTCTCCAAAGTTTTCTTTAAACCTACAAATGTGTTTTCATTGAACACCCTACATATTCCCGGTAATGGTGCGGTAACCGGAGGTAACAGCAGCCAGCGAGCCAGCCAGCGTGTTCCAGCCTGCGTGAACGTGTCCTGACTTCGGAATCTGCGAGCCCCACAGTAACTACGCTCGACATTATGGTCCTTCGAGCCGGATGAAGAAAGAAACACGTACGCGCTGAATTTTAAGTAGAGCTTTACTTGATTCAGAGGAAAAAAGAAAAACGAACGCGCTGAGCCTCCGAAGTTCGCTTCGGCTCAGACCTTACCTACCTACCTTTCCATAACCCACCATTACCGGCTTGCCGGCGGACCGTGCAGTGTTGTAGGTTTTCCTCCACTCACGCGTCCTGGCAACTTTAGTTGCATGTGTCACATGGTGATACCATCACGCTGCTTTCGAACGCTCTAGGCACTGCACTTAGCCATTGCGGGAGATTCAGTGCACCGAGGGATCCACGCTTAGGGGCACTGGCGTTGCGTTCTGTAGCGTCAGAGCATAGGCGTTAGGCAGGTAAATTTGTATATAGTTAGGGACCCCCCGCGTGTGTCAAGTGTTGTGTTTTGTGCGTAAAAATCAAGAAAGAAGAAGATGTCACAAAGCGGAAGATCACTTCGCTCACGCAGACGGGACCAGCCTGTCCCCACGCCCACGCCCTCGTCCGGCAAAACTACGTCCGGCGAGACCCATACGTGGAGCAAAGGCACCAGCGACAACCGGAAAACTAGTGGTGAGAGAGATAATGAGTCGGTACACTCAGAAGAGCATCATGATGAAACAGTGGTAGTTCGCAGTAGGTCGAATACTTTAGTGCCGCCCGTTGTTGCGCCGCCGCCGCGAGCGCCGTCCGTTCGCGAATCAGTTAGGTCTGCCCGCGAATCGGCAAATAGGGACCGCGATAGTGAATTAACCGTGCTTTTAGCCGAACTCGAAGTTCGTAAAGCCGCTCTACTCGTAGCCAAGGCAGAGTCCGATACCGCCAAAACGAAGCTGCAGATTGCCCAAGCTAAGGCGCAGTCTGACGGCGGCAGTATCGCGACCGAGGCCGAGGTACGAACTAGAAGTTGGGTAGAACAAGCGAGGCTACAGCGCGAAATCGCGAGTGAAAACGTAAAAATCCCGCCGCCGAAAGAGACCGCGCCGCGCGCCGCGACCGATAGGGTTAGCAAGCCGCCACCGCGATTTTTAGAGGTGCCGCAAGGTACCTACGCGCCAATGTATCACAAGCCGCCAGAGTTACCCACATTCGGTGGCGATATAACCGAATGGATATCGTTTAGAGCGGAGTTCGAGGACACGTCGCCCATGTTTAGTGCCGTTAACAATGTCAGTAGAATTAGGCGCGCACTTAAAGGCGAGGCCCGGACGGCCGTTAAATCGATCATGTACACAGTTCAGGATCCATACGAAATTATGGAAGCGCTAGAACGGCAATTCGGCGACCCCGAAGAAATTGTACTTACGGAACTGCATAATATCAAACGCATGCCGCGTTTGTCCGAAGACAATGGTAATATCTCTTCTTTCGCCGCGCATATCGCGAACGCCGTCGCCACTATAAAATCGTTGCGTCAGGAAAAATATTTGCACGCGCCTGAACTAGTGAACAAAATAGTGGACAAATTAAATTTGATAGTGCGTTACGAATGGGCCAAATATAGGCAGACTAATTCGGAAACTCCCGGCCTAGCCGCTTTATCTGAGTTTCTCAACGACATTAGTACTGCAGCCAAACGCGTAAACCGCAGACCGACTAATAGATCGCGAGCTGTAGTGAACACGGTATCTTTTGAGCACGAGCCTAGGCGGTCGAGCAACGCTCCCTCTAGATCTCGCGCCCCCGCGTTCTCCCGCGACTGTAGTACGGACTCGGAGTCAGATTTCCACGAAAATTACCCACGCGAAACGAAGAGTAGATCGCGTAGTAAACATACTGTCGCACAAGTCAAGTCACGCGAAAATAACAATAAAAAAAAACCCGCGTCAACCGGAGCTAGATCCAATCAGGAATCGTCCATCTCTGTCCCGCCGCGCAATACGTGCCCCATTTGTAATGAGGATCACGTGGTTAGCACGTGCGCACAATTTACGGCGGCAACGATTTCCGAAAGATGGGAACTAGCGAAGGGCGCGCGGCTGTGTTTTAGGTGTTTAGGATCCGCGCCTCATCAGCCGAATACATGCAAATACGTAGCATGCGGTGTAGGCGAATGCGAAGCAGGTCATCATAGACTGCTGCACGGATTACACACGGCCTCTCCTGCAACTAAGATTAGCTGGGCACGAGCCGTAAACACAATTAGCTTCGCGTCAAACAAGCCCGCGGTATCTAGCATAGGTAGAAATGGCGACACGTCTTTCGCCGGGGGGAGCGAAAGCTCTCTAAACCCGCCCAAAGACGTGCCCACCGCGCAGATATTGCCCACAACGCGGCCCGCGTCGACGTTTGACCGAGACAAACCTGCTCAAGTTGTAGCAACCTCCCGGTGGGATGTAGAACCCGAACGTAAAAGCGATCATAAGCCGCGATCGGCAATAATTCAAACGCTCGCGCCCGTCGCCGACAACGCCGCGATACGTCGTACACGACGACGCGTGTCAAAGTCCGTACGCTCAATTACGAAAACTAAAAGTAAATTCGAGTACCTACCTAAGGTAAACAGTTTTTCCGAATTCACGCATTTAGTTAGGGCCACGGCTAGAGTTCTGGTTGCCACCGAGGTAGATAACGCCAAGTTGCCATATGAGAAAACAGATACAGAAATGATCAAGGGGAATTTGATTTTAGCTGAGATATCGCTAATCAAACGGAGCCAATATGAAGCCTATCCAGAAGAGATAAAGTCCCTGGAAGCTGGGCATGCGCTACCGAGAAAATCTCCGCTGCGCAGAATAGCAGTTAAACTTGACGAATACGGAGTCATCGTGACAGACGGCGGAAGCAAGCAAGTACCCGTCCTACGCGCTAAAGAAGACTTCACCAAGCTGCTAATTCATCATTTTCGCGCTCTGTACAACGGCAACCACTCGACAGTGATAAGCGAGTTAAAACAAAAATATCACATAGTCGGATTGCGCGGTAGTATTCGTTATCGATCACATAAGCGCCAATGGTGTCGAACCTGTCGCGGGGCCAACCTCAAGGTTCCCGTGGTCGACTTACCATTAGAAAGGCCTCGAACGAATCCACTACCATCTACCGCCGCAGCTACGAATATGCCCGACGTTCATCACAACAGACAGAAATTGCACGTAGGTGACAGCGTCACGATTAGCGACTGCTCCGTGCCACAAAGTACATGGTCTAGAGGCGAAATCGCACAACTCTTTCCCGATGTAGACGGTCAAATAAGAGTAGCCATTGTACACACGCGCGCAGGTGACGTTTGCTGCTCAGCTTCCAGGCTTATTCCTACACGCTCCTCTAAATACGGTGTTGGCACACGTGGGGGAGAACTGTCGCGAATAGGTCATAATAAAGTTAAGTTTAAAACGTGTAAATAAATATTGATGATTTCTGTCTTTTAATTTTGTGTGTTTAATTTTTATTATTTACTTATTGTACAACTTGGCTATTTTTTACGTTTTATTATGTCACGTGTTAGATAATAAGTCTTTATTGTTCCCCAATTAAATATATTCCCTATTTCCCTAATTTTGTAACATGATTATATTTACTGTACTGTAATTGGCTCAATAAAGAAAATACTTACTCTGCACGTAACACCCACGCCTTGGGTAGGCGTGGCCTAGAGTACCTACGGTGGGGGTGCGCTGAGCGCGCCTATATATACGCGCCCACCCTGGGAGCTCACTCACTCATCTACAAGCATCAACAGAGGCACCAGCCTCCCAACACTCTCCAAAGTTTTCTTTAAACCTACAAATGTGTTTTCATTGAACACCCTACATATTCCCGGTAATGGTGCGGTAACCGGAGGTAACAGCAGCCAGCGAGCCAGCCAGCGTGTTCCAGCCTGCGTGAACGTGTCCTGACTTCGGAATCTGCGAGCCCCACAGTAACTACGCTCGACAATTACATTAATAACTAATATATCTATGTGATTTCATTTACATGTTGTAAATTAATTTTATAAGTATACTGTAATATAAGACTGGCCATCCCTACAACATAGTATTAGGATTTTTTAAACTATATGTTACTTAAATTCAGATTTTTAAAAATCTCTATGTAATACATAATATGTGGTATTATCTATGAAAAGGGACCTTATTGTCGATGGCGCTTACGACAATAAGTTCAATGAATAAAATACGTAGTAGGTTTAAATTGGACATTCTGGCTCATTTCGGTTCGCTCTGTCCCAATTTAGCAATTAAGTTTCTGTGAATACTGGAACATTAAATTTTGTTGTCTATCCATTGTGGAGGTCAATTTATGTTATGTAACGTTGATGAACTGATCAGTCATCGGGTTTTATGGTCCCTTTTTATAGTTTTTTTTAATAACTCGTAAACGGTAGCTTGTAGCAAAAAATGTTCTGATACATAAGTAATCTACATACAATTTTCTACATTAAACATTCTATACACTTTTTCGCTACCTTCAATATTTAAGGGAGAAAGTAAATTATACTCAATAAATAAATAAATATTATAGGACATTTTTACATAAATTGACTAAGCCCCTCGGTAAGCTCAAGAAGGCTTGTGTTGTAGGTACTCAGACAACGACGTATATAATATATCAATACTTAAATACATAGAAAACAATCATGACTCAGGAACAAATATCAGTGTTCATTACACAAATAAATTCCCATACCAGGATTTGAACCCGGGATGAACGCACGCTCCCAAGTCCCAAAGGTATAGGACCCCATGGTTCCGAGCAGGAATGTTACGGATGCAAATTTTTGACATCCGCGGATGCGGATGCGGATATTTAAAGGTTCACATCCGCGGATGCGGATGTCAAGATTAGGTACTTAAAACTGTCAAATACTATCATTTTTAGTAATTGTTATTTAAAAAATGTAACGTTTAGTATTTGAGCAAGAATATAAGTGCGTTATATTAAGTAAACAGTAATTTGGCTGACTTTTCTGAATTTAGACGATTTCTTAATTTTTAACAAGCAGAAATGTCTGCGAACGATGCTATTAAGCTTAGAATAAATTTAAAAGTGGAAAAAAATTACTGTCTTGGGTGAGACTTGAACTCACGGCCTCTGGATCGATACTCCAGCGCACTGCCATCTGAGCCACCAAGACCTCATCCATAGCCAGCAAATTTTTCCACAATATTACTGGTCAAGGGGACCCTAGCGACATCTACATCTTGTGTTACACTTCTTAAACGGCTACCGGAGTTCCAAGTTACATTGGAAATTCACCAGTTACGATGTGCTCAGATGGCACAGCGCTGGAGTCTCGATCCAGTGAGTTCAAGTTGCACTCCAGACAGTTTTTTTTTTTCACTTTTAAATTTAGACGATTTTACCTAGCAGTTACGCCGCCGTTAAGACGTTCCTGTACCGACTTGTTCGACATCTGCATTCGCATAAGCTCCGCATCGATTTTATGCAGATACAGATGTCGATAATAGTGCGGAAGCTCTGCGGATGCGGATGCGAATATTCGCAACATCCCTGGTCCCGAGATATGGAAAACATAAAAATGATAACAATGACGAGCGGCGAGTCACCGCCTGCCTCTATACACTGTGGATCGCAATGTTATAGCAGGTATTTGGACCTCTTAGAAATAGTCCCAACTTTAAACCACTTACCACGAACCTTTCCATTTTTCTACAATAGCCTCCAATGCCTGCTGAAATCGGTTGTTTACGGATATCTATTTAAATACTCGTGAATGGGTCCCACCAGGCGTTCTACATGACATTAAAGCTCTCCAAACGGCCTCTACGTGTTGGATCAATACCCCACGCACGCTTTATAAATGACCGGGCTTGAAAACCCGAGAGTTTGTGACGGAGATATAATAATAATGTAATATTTTATTATGCACTACAAAGAAAAAATACATGTTACTAACAAAGACGAAGACGACATAGTGAAGTAGGTAACAACAGGCCGACTTATCGCTAAAAACCGATCTCTTCCAGACAACCTTCAGATAGCACTATTATAAATGTTAATTTAAACACATATTTTATCAAATATATATGTATAAGCAGAGTTTATTCAACACAAGGGGAAATCAATAATCACGTCAATCACATATTTGAATGCATGTCATGTCGACCAAGATTACAGCAAGGAGTACAAACTATTTTATTGGGTTGTTGCATAATTCTTTTCCCACTTTGGAATAAAACTATTTTTTTTGTAACAATTATTTATTGAAATAATTGATCGACAATATAGTCATCATCATTATCTAGAACATGTAACCATCTCTTAGGCAAAGTTTCAATACCCTTAACCCATAATGAAAGTGGCTGAGAGACAAAGAAGTTGACAAGGTCATTTTGTAGGTCGCCGGAATTTTCGAATTTCTTTTTACGAAGATGCTGTTTCAAAGCCCGAAAAAGATGATAGCCGGAAGGTGCTAGATCAGGGCTATAAGGTGGATGAGGTATTTTAATAACAAAACTTCCGTGAGACACAGACATATTAAATATATTAAGAACGGGTCACTCACGTATTTTAAGTAGGGATGTACCGACTAGTCGCCGACTAGTCGGGAAAGCCGACTATCCGGCCACATTTTGTAGTCGGCGATTAGTCGGCGACTAGTCGGCAAAAATGGCCGATTAGTCGGCACTTTATTAGTGAAAGGAAAACAGAAAAAAAAAATCTATATTTACCTTATGTTTTATGTTTATATTACTAAAATACCTATTCAGGGTGCATACCTACGAAAACTTCATATAATAAAATTGACCGTTTGATCGTTATCGTATGTTGGTGGACTGGTGTCTTCCTCTACAAGTAGTAATTATGTGAAGCTATATTACTGTCTTTTTATGTAAGATATGAGCACAAAATGCCGTGTCTTACAGCTACATGTTATTACTATTTTAATATGAATATAGGCCGGTAGCTTGAACATGTCATGCTCGCTTAAAAGTCTTTGCTTACGGTGGCGTTGTTGATCGGGTCGCCACTTTCCCGAATGAAGGTTGAGGGAGGCGATGGCTGAGATACGCGTCATACTCGTGAACGGGTGCTGTTTGTGGAGACTGGTCTGTTAAGCTAACACGAGCTATTATACTTAGTAACTTTTATTAATTAATTACAGTGAGACGCCTCATTCTGTTCTCGTATGTTTCTTTTCTTTTAATGAATGTATTAATTATACAGGATATTGACTCTTGGAGACCTTATACATCTCTAAGGATAACTTGATAAACTATATAATCTTATAGTTCTGACACCTAGAGACATTTACACCTCTAAATATTATAGATTTTTTTTGTGTGTGTTTTTTTATCTGTATTTTGTATGTAATTCGACATTAAGAGACCATATACATCTCTTAGTAATTGTAATACGTTAGATTGAATTGTTAGTTTTATTTTATAAAATTGTTGATGTTATTATTTTTGCTTTTATGTAAATTCAATGTTGACGTGTAAAAGTGCCCTTGTGGCCTATTTGCTGAATAAATGTTGATGTTTGATGTTTACAGGTCGATCTCAACTGATTCTCGTGTAACTTCATGTGCCAGTTCGATAGTAATTTTTTTTAATTCAGTTTTTGTTTTTTTAATGGTGGAGTCATGAGGAACTATTAATGTTATTGCAAAATTTAGAGACTTAAGTCAGGGCACGTTGCTCGTAAAGACGTTGACCACATGGGATAGGTTCTTAACTGGCGACTACGTACGGGGAATAGAGCCTTGGAAATACCTCCTACAAACTGTACTGACGGTATGCTCAGGATCGCAAAGTAAAAGAACTAAAGACAGAAATTGAACGAAGATTCTTGTGATAGGTCTTTGAACCTTTTAGTGAAGTAGAACACCTTTTAGCCAAGCTAAATTATGATGAATAGCGCAACCAAAGGAGCAAAACTATTGTTTTTCACCTGAACTTATACGAAACTAATGATCTGGCCGACTAGCCGACTAGTCGGCCGACTAATCGGCCATTCGAGCGCCGATTAGTCGGCTAGTCGGCCAAATCAATAGTCGGTACATCACTCATTTTAAGTCGAAAAACGCTCGACATGTTTCACTCCGTACCGAGGAGTGTCATCAGGAGCTTGCGTTTACGGTGACGTACCGGCGCAGTCTGCGCTCCTGATGACACTCCTCGGTACGGAGTGAAACATGTCGAGCGTTTTTCGACTTAAAATACGTGAGTGACCCGTTCTTAATATATTTAATATGGATGAGGTATTGTTGTCCAACCGAGCTCCTCTAGAAATTTACAAGTCATTTTCGCCGCATGTGGTCTTGCATTATCATGAAGTAATGATACTTCGAGTCGTTTTGGCTTTTTTTTCTTTAACACCGTTCGCCAACTTCTGTAGTTGGTTCACGTAGGCTTCGCCATTGATAGTCTGATGGTCGTCCAGTAACTCCCACAACAACATTCCTCGCGAATCCCAAAAAACTGACAAGGTAAGTTTTTGGCCATGCGGACTGCTTTTCGGCTGTGTTGGTGGCCGTTTATCGGAAGGCATCCAAAAGGCTTTTCATGTAACGTTCTCGTACAAGACCCAGGACTCGTCTTCAGTGATGATTGACTCCAGGAAGCTCTTTCTTTGGAGGCGCAACAGCAGACTATTTTCGATTTTAACTAAATCCTTGTAACAAGCCCACGCTTATACACTAGATTTATTCTAGAATATTCCCGAGAATACTGAAAATATCAAAAAAAATTTGAAGGGGAAAAAATTATGCAACAACCTAATACAAATGAATGAAACCTCCAACACGCCCTCTTAATCTTGGACGACTTCCATCAAGTCCTGAACAAAAGACTCGTGCTTACAATATGGCAATGCCTTGGTAAGTACATCAGCAGTCATCTGCTCAGTAGGCATGTAAGTCAACTCAATAACGTTATTTTCAATAGTCTGACGAATATAGTGATATCTAACGTCCACATGTTTAGATCGCTGTGGAATACTGGATTAGTGGCCAGTTTAGTAGCAAACTGGTTATCACTATACAAAGTAACAGTATTACTACAACCTGTCAACTGAGCAAGAACCGCACGGACGTATACCGCCTCTTTGGCGGCTTTAGACAAAGCTCCGCCTCGGTAGACGACTGTGCGATACAAGATTGCTTGTAACAACCCCAGGAAATGACATTCCTACCTAACTTAAATATGTGACGTTATGTATGAAAAGGGACCTTATTGTCGATGGCGCTTAAGCTATTATTAACGATGCTCCGATATAAATACAATGCCGCGCGACGCTGTGCGGCGTAAGCGCCATCGACAATAAGGTCCCTTTTCATAGATAATGCCCCATATATACCTCGTGTATGATTTACGATCCGTCCCGTTAGTCCAATCAGCGTCAGTCAATCCAAAAATACGAAATTTATCATTAACATCACGCATCACCCAACAGTGATGTATCCACTTTGCGATCTAAAGTCTGTCATCAAATCGCGCCTGCTAGTCATGCTATTCGTTGCTCCCGAGTCCACATACCACGAAGATTCAGAGTACGCTTCAGTGCTATATGCCGACAAGTCACAGTATCCTAAACAAGCAAAGTCGTTACGACAGTTTTTTTTTTCAGATGACCTTTTTGTTTGCATTTCTAGCACCACGGCTCTCTCTTACGACCAGTAATATCCTTCGTTTTAGACTCGGTCTTGTGCTGTTGCGCTTTTCTCTCGTAGTAGCGCCTTGGAAATTTAATGTTATCGTAAACTTAGGATAAATGTGAATGCAAAATTTTTAATGTTGTCTGCCAAGGCTTTTCCTGCCGAAACAGCTTGGCAGACGACATTATGTGAGCAAGGTAACCATTGGTTACCCTACCCTACACTAACCCATCTGATACCACCATGAAACCAATGCCAGTTGGTAGGAATGAACCCCCATTTTAGGAATATATAAGTCTGCCAAGGTTTTTCCTGCTGAAACACCTTGGCAGACGAGATTATAAGCAAGATGACCATTGGTTACCGTACACTAACCCATCTGATACCACGATGAAACCAATTCCAGTCGGTAGGTATGAATCCTCATTTCAGGAATATATAAGTCTGCCAGGGCTTTTCCTGCCGAAACACCTTGGCAGACGAGATTGTGTTAGCAAGGTGTACATCAGTTACCCTACGTCAACCCATATGATACCACCATGAAACCAATTCCAGTCGGTAGGTATGTACCCCCATTTCAGGAATATATAAGTCTGCCAAGGCTTTTCCTGCCGAAACACCTTGGCAGACGAGATTAAAAGCAAGATGGCCATCGGTTACCGTACACTAACCGTAACTGCTAGATAAAATCGTCTAAATTATAACTGGATAAAATTACTGTCTTGATTGAAACTTGAGCTCACTGGATCGATACTCCAGCGCTGTGCCATCTGAGCACATCGTAACTGGTGAATTTACAATGTAACTTGGAACTCCAGTAGCCGTTTAAGAAGTGTAACACGCTTAAGGTAGATGTCGCTGTCCCTCTTGACCTGTAATATGGTGGAAAAATTTGCTGGCTATGGATGAGGTCTTGGTGGCTCAGATGGCAGAGCGCTGGAGTACCGATCCAGAGGCCGTGAGTTCAAGTCTCGCCCAAGACAGTATTTTTTTTTTCACTTTTAAATTTATTCTAAGCTTAATAGCATCGTTCGCAGACATTTCTGCTTTTTAAAAATTAGGAAATTGTCTAAATTCAGAAAGGTCGGCCAAGTTACTGTTTACTTAATATAACGCACCTTTACTCTTGCTCAAATACTAAACGTTACGTTTTTTTTAAATAACAATTACTAAAAATTATATAATTTGACAGTTTTTAAGTACCTAATCCGCAATCTGCGCATCCGCGGATGTAAACCTTTAAATATCCGCATCCGCATCCGCGGATGTCAAAAAATCTGCATCCGTAACATTCTTGCTCTTTTGGGACTTGGGAGCGTGCGTTGTGTGATGAACACTGATATTTGTTCCTGAGTCATGATTGTTTTCTATGTATTTAAGTATTGATATATAATATATTATATACGTCGTTGTCTGAGTACCTACAACACAAGCCTTCTTGAGCTTACCGTGGGGCTTAGTCAATTTATGTAAAAATTTCCTATAATATTTATTTATATATTAAGTATAATTTACATTCTCCCTTAAATATTGAAGGTAGCGAAAAAGTGTATACAATGTTTAATGTAGAAAATTGTATATTGATTACTTATGTATTAGAACATTTTTTGCTACAAGCTACCGTTTACGAGTTATTAAAAAAAAACTATAAAAAGGGACCTTTAAACCCGATGACTGATCAGTTCATCAACGTTCATAACATAAATTGACCTACACAATGGATAGACAACAAAATTGAATGTTCCAGTATTTACAGAAACTTAATTGCTAAATTGGGACAGAGCGAACCGCAATGAGCCAGAATGTCCAATTTAAACCTACTACGTATTTTATTCATTGAACTTATTGTCGTAAGCGCCATCGACAATAAGGTCCCTTTTCATAGATAATACCACATATGTTTAATTTAAGATTCTAGAGATAGTTCAAAAAATGTATACATGTTTATGAATTTTATGATACTGACTATGTATTAACAGTATAAGTGTCTTGGCATCCTGCAGCTGTAAACTTATAATAAGTGTTTGTCTGAATAAATAATAAGACTCACACTTCATCTTTCAGTGCCTTGGACAGCAGCACCTCAGCTCCAGTCCCCGTCACTTTGAAGCCGTCCACCTCCGTGGGCAGAGTCGTCAACTTCTGCGCCTTCCTCTCTGCCACAATCTCTTCTGTGAGGAACTCCACCAGCTCACGCTCACCTACATATTTAAACATATTTTAAATAGTGAACATCACAACTTTTTTCTACACAATCTACTTTGATCCTAATTATTAAAAATTACTTGATGGGAAATACCTAGTGTTCATATTATGATTGAGTACAGCACCAATTTACTACTATAACTAACTTAAAATGATCTAGTATCTAAATAACACAAACCAAATTGTAGTACAAAGATGGAGAAACACGATGGCAGATATTGTCTTATATGTATAATTGTATATTTCAGATGTTAACACAAAAATAAGTATGTATAATATGTACAGTCACCTGCAATAATATGTTACACTTCGAAGGCCGCAAAAATATGTGACACGCTCTTATGACTTTGTAAACAAGATCGTGTCAGATATTTTTGCGGCCTTCGTTGTGTAACATATTATTGCAGGTGACTGTACTATGCAAGATGCAACAGAATGGGAGTATGGATAATATCTGTAGTTGCTATAGTTCACTAGTGGTGGCAGCATTTTACGAGAAGATACAATTAAAAAAGGAATAAGTCACTTACCAGGACTATGGAGGTATAGGGTAATAGGACTAACCTAACGGCTTATTCTTGATAGAACTCTCACGTCCGTGGCCTTCTATAACCAGTAAAACATATTAGGAAAGGACCAGGATAGCAGGGATCACAGGGATGAGTTAAGCATGGCGCAATATACATAACCTCAAAATATCGAGAGTACCTTTTGTGTGTAGGGCTTTCATACCGCATCCGCAGCTGCATGTGTTGGAATGGTTATGGAGCAGGCTGGTGGCCACGGGCCCGTCCATCCTCTTTGAGCAGCTCATGTGCCATATTCCTCTCGTGAAATCACGCTTCACGGGGGCCTGCGCTCTGCTCACAAGCGCACTCGCTATGCCTGTGTTTTTAACACATCCCTGGATTACTCTGTGTGCTGACCTGACCAAGCCGCTCATTTTCAGTAAACGTTCTATCAGATGACAAAATAAAATGGAATTTTCGAAAAAATGTCACAGAATGGAATACAGCAAAGCGCCGGTCTGAAAACAAATGTTGCCAGGACCAGGACAGTGTCAGAAATTCTTTCTATATTTTTTTATTTAACTTAAGCGGGCATTACATTATACAATTTGTAGTGCGCTAGCTGAGTTAGCGCACTAATTTAGTATAGTGTAAAGACAGTTAGCCAGTTAGAGACCCAATCTAGTGCAATCGCATGTGCTCTGCCGCACTAACGCTATCTAGCGCACTAGAACGCATAGTGTAAATGGTTTTAGCGCGCTTAGCGCTTACTGTGTAAGGTCAGTTGTCGGCACGCCACCGACGCACTCGAACACGCGTATGATGGATGTTTTATTGTTTTAGTTATTGCATTTCAGTTCAAAATGACGCAGCCACAGACTAGGGAATAGGAAGTACCTACTGCTAAAATCTTCTTCTTCAATCATGAACTTTATAAAGACATGCCATTTTTATGGGATAAAAAACATAAAGATTACAAATACAAAGACATTAGAAATTATGGTAACAAAGTGCTTCTCGAAATGTACAAAGAATTCGACTGAAACGCGATCTTCGACCGAAACGCGACGTTCGATTCGAACGATGATCACTGCTGAAATGAAAATAAGACACTAACTAGCGTCGCTAGCTAGTGTAGTGTAATGAACAAGCTCTTTTTTATCTCGCCGAGCAACACTTAATTAGCGCTCTGCAAATTGTATAATGTAATGCCCGCTTTAGTAGAGACAGAAATAAGAACGTTTCGCCCAGTAGCTCAAATAGTATCTTTATGCCATGTGGTCGTGTTTGACATATCTGACATTCTAAAATTTCATGAAAATTTCTGAACCAAATCACAAGATTAATTTGGAAAGTTCACAATCTCGTGTTAACTATTGTTATTTTGCTCTAAATTAATTAAAATGACGAAAAAACGAAAGTTTAACCCAAAGGCTACTGAGCCGCAAATACACGCACCAGTGGAAGTCATCGTAGAAGATGTTACAAACCATCCAATGTGTCTACACGGTCCCACACTGTTGTTTTCGTCTGAGAAGGGCCGATATTTCGCGTGCGCGTCATGCAGAGACAAGAAGGAGTGTACGGTGCACATTGAGGAAGACGAGTGGAAGAAGGAAGGCGTCCGAAAGCGTAATGAGAAATATTACAACTTGATTCCTAAGATTGATAAAGCGGCGGCTTGGAGTAACTTAAATGAGGTTAGTTTTAATTTCTTAACTAGTTTTCTTTGATAATAAATTTTAATGTATAATTTCGCCTTACATACTGCTTGCCTTTCTCCGCAAACGTTTTGTCTGGTTACCCTTGGCATAGGCCTCTCCCATATGCCTCCACGCGTCCACATGGACGCTCTGGACATCCAGAGCCTGTCGTCTCCACGAGGCTCCAGCCAACTGCCTGACTGAACTCGTGTTTCCATCTCATTTTTTGTCTACCATCGTTCCTTATAATTTCGCCTTACTGGCCCCTAACTCTTAAGTAAGCTAAGTGCCTTGCATGTGCGAGAATATTGGTGGCAATGAAAACTGCCACCATTATGCTGTTTATAATTTGATAATGAACAATTGAACTTCACTGATCACAGTTACTTACAGACACAAGAGTAAATTTAAAGGATGACACAGGATGACATTAGAAAATGTTTAAACTAGATAGCACCATTAACCCTTACACCAAAAAAAAAAAACCGGACAAGTGCGAGTCGGACTCGCCCACCGAGGGTTCCGTACTTTTTAGTATTTGTAGTCTAGCTATCACGGTTTGTGAGATACAGCCTGATGACAGACGGACGGACGGCCGGATAGTGGAGTCCTAGTAATAGGGTCCCATTTTACCCTTTGGGTACGGAACCCTAAAAAGACCACTCAAATCAAATCATCTTTATGTATTTTTGTCTTGTACAGAATTTTTTGGACTAGAAATTGGCGATGAGGCCTTAATCGAGGATTTTATTCAGTCTTGCTTGTTAAAGTATTAAATAAGAATATGTGTAAAATGCTTTTATTGTGTTTTAATTGTACTTTTGTGCATATAAATCAGATTTTACATTCAGAAGCCATAAATAACAGTAGACAGATTTTACATCAAAACGCGCAAGTTTAAAATATTAGATTTTACATACCTAAAATGCTGTAATGATATGGTACTGTCAATATTGTATGGAATTTTAAATAATCTGAAATAAAGATATTTTTATTTTATTAAAATTGTAAAATAGTTAAAAGGTACACTAGGATCACAGTGTTGTATTGAGTTTGTTCATGTTGAATATTTACCAGTCTCTGGTGACAAAGTATTTTTTTAAAGGAAATTTATTTTCAAGGCTAAATATACAACATTTCCTATTCTAACAATAATTATACACAAAATGCACTACACCAAAGTGTTTTCTTACGATTATACATATTTATTGATAGGCATCAATCAATGCAGGTGATCCAAGCTCATTGTTATGATTCACCATTCACTTTATTGAACAAATTGAATAACAGGTAGGCAAATATTTGTTTACCTAATTTCTAACCCTAAAATGAACAATCAGCCATTGTTGAGAATTATTATGTCATTGTTGTTTTAGATTATATCATTTAAAAAGCCTCAGTAAACTACAATTGCCACTTGAGCACTTGAAGAGCCCTACCAGAGTTGTGTTTAACGAAAAATGAAGTTTATATTTCTTTGTTATGTAATTTTTTCTCCAATATTTTTTTTAAAACATGTCAAAAGTGAGTGCTGTAGAACTACCACTGTTCAATTTATACCGAAACACGGACTGTGCAATACATTAATTCCTTCGGCTTATATGGAAACGGTATTCGCTTATGATACTCCACTCAGTCCAGTTATCGCTGCCCCATGCACGGTTGCAGTTTGCAATAATGGCCGCCCACCTAAAGGCACCTTTTGTGGAAAGGGGTCATGTAATATATTTGGTTGCCATTGTGAAGGAGGATGTATTAAGGGACACAAGAAATATCCAGATGATCCTAAGAAGAATTTTAAACGTGTCTTTTCAAAATTTGTGGACTTCGTAACTGAACCTCCTTCAACCACCCGCGCCCCCCCTAAGCCAAAAAAATGCCCGTATGGGAAATAGTGTTTAGACAGTCTTCTCCGAGACTACAGGGACAACGCCGACTTCGAAACGTCGGAGGTAAATTTAAAACTCAATTTTACGCGATAAAGTCCCGTTGTGAATAATAGTGAGTAAAAAGCGTGAAAGCTTAATTCAGTGTTTTGGGAAGGGATATAGTGTATGGAAGCTGAGACTCGTATTTTTAGAAGAAACCAATGTAATTCTTGATGAAGCATTATTTTGTACCAATTTGGAGTCTTTCTTTCAAATGGATAGTCTTGAAAAGATGAAACAAGACCAATCAAAATGGTATGGAACCGAGTGCATGCAAATGGAAATAGCTACTAAAGATGTATAGGTATATTCGCGTCGAGTTATACATGAGTACTCATATGTTCCTTTAAAAAAAATATATAAATAAATTATTATTGTATGAGGTTTTATTTTATTTTAATCACTTGAAAATAACAAAATAATGAATTACCTGTCAGGCAAAGTCTGATTTTCCAGGTCAGATCGCTGTCTTTGGTCTTACACCTCAACTCTCACTGACATTTGATAAGTGTGTTGAGTCCAATCTCTGTACACTTGTAACAGAAGTACAATAAAATACTATTTGGTATCTACACCTCAAACTGTTTACAATTTCTATTACCTTTCTTCTTACCTTTCCGGACCGATACAACCATGAAACCTTCAGAAAAGAGTGTACTCCCATCTTAAAGGCTGGCAATGCATTTGAAACCCATTTGGTGCAGGTGTCCATGGGCGACGGTAATTGGCTTATTACCATCAGGCGACTCGTTTGCCTCATCCTCGTCTTCCCCCAGAAGACCAGCTACACCCCTTGATTGTACCTATATTTTGGATTTCACGGGCCTATAAATCCCGGTGTTTTAATAGGCTTGCGTGGGGATATAGATCCAACACGTAGAGGCCCCTTGGAGAACTTCAATGTCATGTAGAACGCACGCAAGTTATCGAGGCAGGCGGTGACTTGCCGCCCACTAGATGGGCCCCTGAAACTGCCGTCACAGAATAAATAATAGTACTAGTACTAGAGAGTAAATAAAAACGCGTCTGTTACGATCAGGACAGATATGGCTGCTAGGTGGCGACAGCGCCACGCGCGGCTTATGGCTAGCCACCAAAATTGGTGTGGAACGGATGTACTTTTAGCTACCTGTAGCAAAGCGACGAAATCGCGGAGTGAGCTACGCCTGCTGCCGTCGCTAAGACGACCAGGAGCAACATCGGTGTGAGCGGCTTAGGGGTGTCGAGAGGTGTGCGCCGCTTTCTACCCATTGGCTGTTAAACAACCACTGTGCCAACTCGCGTCTTATGCATGTTTCACTTCCACCCCTGAAGCATATAGCTCTAGCGACTCCTCTCTGGACGGCCAATGAAGGCGAGCCAGGAGCTGAGTGTCCTGCGGGTCCCCTTGGACGACGACCGAAGAAGACACACCGCCGGAGACGGAGACCCCGACCGACTCTCGGAAGCATTCAGGCCCGTGGGGTCGTTACTCCTCAACAGCTCGCCACAAGCTGCCCTGCGGGCATAATATTAACAATAAAACATTTGACCACAGAGTCTTCACTCCACTGATGATCAGAGGGCGAAATGTAACGAACGAAACGGCGAACTATGTGCGACAGAGACATTCGTATTTCGGTCGCTATTGCGCAAATGATTGGCACCTTGGCTAGGCTCCCAGATACATCCCTCATCATTCCACCAATCTAGCATGTTCTAGACGTGAATTTGCTGCAGATAACAATAAACTGAAATATTATGCGAACGTAATAAAATTGCGACCTAGATAAAAATATCGCTTTAATTGCAGGTAAAATCCCGCCATCCTTCAGACAGAGCATACTGCGACACCTGCAAAGAGCTCTACCTACTGTCTCAAAACAAGAAGCACTCGAACCATCGAGTTATAACCCCGCTAACTGACGAGCAACTGCAGAATCCTTCGAGTTGGCTGCCGGCTCTTGAGAATGATACGGTGGAAGCGCAGTATATATTTACGAAGAAATCGGTTAGCTGTGTGCTGGGGATATTGAGGAATAATAATATCAAGTGAGTTAATCCCTGTTAATATTATAAATGCGTAAGTAAATCTGTCTGTTACCTTGTAAGTTTGTAGCCGATATTAATGTATAGAATATTTTGTAACGCAAAATTCTAGTCATTAATTCTTTGCCATTCGATTTCAACTATAATTATTAGCCCTACTAATATTATAAATGCGAAAGTAACTGTCTCTCTGTCTGTTGTTACCTCCTTAAACCGCTGAAGCTATATGGTATGGAGATAGCTTGACGCCCGGGGAAGGACATAGAATAGGGATAGTGGGAAGAACCTATAGTTCGTTTTTTTTAGCATTAGAAATAAGGTAAACAATCTTGATGTGTCTTTTAATTGAAAAACACATTTTAAAAATACGTTACGGCAAATATGTAACAATTATGAATCTAATACGATCATTTATATTCTTCTGCTTTCATAAGTAATAGTTTTTGATTTTTAAAAGCGTTTTTCAATTAAAAGACATGTCAAGATCGCTTACCATCTTGCAAGTTCTTTTTAATGCTAAAAAAACGAACTATAGTTCATAAAATCAAGAACACTAATGAATGTCCATGAATTCCAGAAACATCCTCTGCATCGGCACCCCCTCCATCCACGAGGCAGCCCAAGCGCACCCGGACTTCAACTCGCTTCTGCTCGACTACGACACTCGGCAGAGACTCTTCCACGCTCCCAACAAGTACCTCTGGTACAACATGTTCAACAACTATCTCTTCAACGGCAATGAGGACGAGAAAGTGCTTAAGAAGTTCTTTAAGAATTCCAAGTAAGTTTTAACTAGGCTACGACACTCGGCAGAGACTCTTCCATGCCCCCAACAAGTACCTCTGGCACAACATGTTCAACAACTATCTCTTCAACGGGAATGAGGACGAGAAAGTGCTTAAGAAGTTCTTTAAGAATTCCAAGTAAGTTTTAACTAGGCTACGAGACTTGGCAGAGACTCTGCCACGCCCCCAACAAGTACCTCTGGCACAACATGTTCAACAACTATCTCTTCAACGGGAATGAGGACGAGAAAGTGCTTAAGAAGTTCTTTAAGAATTCCAAGTAAGTTTTAATTAAACTTCGAAACTTGGCAGACACTATTCCACGCAAAAAACATTCTTTAATACTGGTGCATTCTTGTTACAGAGATGGCGGCCTATGCATAGTAATGGACCCCCCATTCGGCGGTCGCGTTGAACCCCTCACGCACACACTGAAAGAGCTGTCAGCCACATACAATAAATTATGTGATAGAGAGGCTACCCTGCCAGTGATGTGGGCCTTCCCGTATTTCTCGGAGCCGTATATAAGGAACATTATGCCGGAAATGAAAATGCATGATTTTCAGGTAAGGGGTCAACCATTAATTACGTCACACGTTTAGGGGCTGGGAGGGGGTCAAGAAAATGTGACATGTTGTGACATGGGGGAGGGAGGAGTCAAAAACATTGTGACGTCATTTTAACTTCATCACTATTTATCAGTAACCGAAAATTAATTTATATTTTTTTTATTCACTGTACATTTAAATAATGAGGTTTTGGAAGTAGGTAATTTTCGTTCCTAATTAGTTTTGTGTTATAAAATTACTATTAATATTTCTTGCACCAAAAAAAATATTTTATTAAAAAAATAAAGGCGAGTTTGTATTGCCGATTTCGTTGAAAACAAAATGTGACGTCACACGAGGTGGGGAGGGATTTCCAAAATGTGACCAAGTGTGACAAGGAGGGGGGGAGGGGTCAAGAAACCTAGAAATTCGTGTGACGTAATTAATGGATGATCCCTAAGAAGCATGGCTGAGCATTTTTTTTTAAATATCCTAAGCACCAAAATAAAAGTTGCCAATTTCATAGCTAAATTTTCTGTTATAGATAAATTTTGTTGGCCAATCAAACAGTCATTTTCGATTTCGCTTTTGGGATATAAAAGCACTCAAAAACGCGCACGAAGGGTTTCGAACCAATACGCAAAAAGATCACGTTTGTTGTATGGGAGCCCCACTTAAATATTTATTTTAGTATTTGTTGTTATAGCGGCAACAGAAATACATCATATGTGAAAATTTCAAAAACTGTCTAGCTATCACGTTTCTTGAGATACGGCCTGCACAGACGACAGCAGTCTTAGTAATAGGGTCCCGTTTTTACCCTTTGGCTACGGAACCCTAAATAGCAGTAACATGTAGCAAAACTGTAAATTAGCCCCATGCGTGATTTTATTTTAATTTTTCAAATCATTATTTACATCGTTTGAACACCGGAAAATATAAAAATTCTTTTATAAAGATTCCCATTATTTTATTAAAAAATATTTAAAATGTTGAAAAATTTTGAGCGGTTGAAACGCTCATAATTTTTGGCGCGAATTCTTGATGACGCGATGACGTCACGCGTTGGACTCGTGAACTAACTGACGTTTGTTATTATTTACTGTTCTATGAAAATTATGCAAGCAACTCCGCTCTTTCTGTGTTTATTCGTTGTATTGTTGTTAATAAACATGGAAGAACCTAAAAAAACATTTTATACTTCTAATAGGTATTGTTTAGTACCAATGTGTAGAAGCACTACCATGAATGCACCCGAGAAAACATTTTTTGACGTGCCAAGAGATGCGAAAGTACGCAAACGATGGTGTAAACTTATGAAAAGAGGAAAACTAAACCCCAAAACTACTTTTCATTGTTGTAAAATTACAACAATGTTGATACATAGGGTAATTGTGTCTGTTTGCCGTCCAGTGCCTGTTTCCGTCCACTTGGCGGAGTTGCTACAAAGAATTGCGGAAAATTTGAATAGAAACGAGCCTTCTCACACATGTTTGGATTTGTTGCAATCCATAATGTCTAAGCAATATTTTTACCAAAATAAAAGTGTTATTTGACAAATAGCGGCTTAAATAAAAATTATGTAAGTGGCGGCATTGCACCCAGAGCCTGAAAACGTCATTTTGCAAGAAAAAAAAAGTATTGGCGGCAAATGTTCACGGTAAGTTTATTAATTAATTTAGCTAGTTTAAGTTACGTTATTGGCACATACTGCAACTTAAAAGTATAATAAACGCAATGTTAAGTGTTTTTTATAGTTTTTTCATAATAATCTTTGATAAATTTAGTGGACGAGTACTGACATACTAATTTTGAAAAATATTTAGTTTCCGACCACACGGACGGTAACTGGAACAGCTAGGTGAGTATTTGTTATGGTCGTTTTACTTCAAAAGACTTATAAAATACTATATATTTTCTCTTAAAATGATGTTTCTTGCTTATAAGATTATACATTTTAGTTTTCGTCCACGATTTTGTCACTGTTGCTTGATTAAAAACATATTTAAAATACGTGGTCGAAAACTAAAAATAGCTTTAAATATTGTTTCAGTTTCCGTCCATGTACTATGAGTGGTGTAGACGAGATTTATTATTAAATGATTACAGAGGGCGAAAATAGCAATTCGTGGATGAGTTTCGATTTTGTTCGACGAAATGAAAGAATTGAACTGAGTCCGACAATGAGACGATTCCACGAATTGCTATTCCCACCGGAGCATAGTGCTTTGCTCCAAATATGCGAGGAAATAAGTTTAAATAGGCAATTAATTATTTAAGCATCAAGCATTACTCGAATCTTAATATAAAAAATGTGATATACCTACGATTTTCCCTCCTTAATATTTAAAAAAAAATAAAGCAATTTTAAGAACGCGTATCCAGACTAGTCAATTTTTTGCCAATCTGATTAAATTGCCCGATCGAATCAGGACGTGCGGACGCAAACGACAATTTGGCTCGCCGAATTCAACCGCCGATAATGCCCGATATTACCGATAAAATGAGATGCAAGTATACTATATAATTTGTGACGCCAGTATTTTCGTTCTGGGGTATTTTTTCAATTTAGAGGGCTCTAATATTACCATAAATCTAAAATTGGTGATTAAATTGGAGATTGACGCCAATTTCATTCCTGATCAAATAGGTCGATTTTATCATCCCGTCTGGATACCGCTTGTTTCGCAAACCAGTTAACCTTAAGCCCGCTCCACACTCGTGCGCGAATCGCGGCGCGAAGCCGCGAACGCAAGCGTGGAGTCGAGATCACAGATCTGCGAAATCGACTCCACACTCGCATTCGTGGCTCCGCACCGCAACTCGCGCACGAATGTGGAGCGGGCTTTAATATAATTGAAATGTCTATGATTATTAAGCAGTATTTACACGATGTTACAAAATAGTCCTGCAAGAACGAGACATATAATTGTCTCCCTACCTCGCTTTATATCCTACAGCATGAACTGATAGCAGGCTGTGTGGATGCTGGTTTAATAAGTATCTGTTTTTCGCTCTAGCCCGCTCCACACTCGTGCGCGAATCGCGGCGCGAAGCCGCGAACGCGAGTCTGGAGTCGATTTCGCATATCAGCGAACTAGACTCCACACTCGCGTTCGCGGCTTCGCCCGCGATTCACGCGCATAGTCTGGAGGGCGCTTCTGACTTAAGCCCCGCATTCACACTCCTACCTTGTAGGCCGCCTCGTAGTCCGCCTCGTTGGGTAGGATTGTGTATGGGGGTTGCAGACTACGAGCCGTCCTACCGTTTAGCTGTTTGTAGGATGGTAGGAGTGTGAATGTGTGGCTTTATAAAACTGCGTCCTTAAAAGCCATCTCTTTCTCGCTCTCACTCATGGGTGCGGTTGTCTGTTAGGTACACGGCTTTAATGGACATACATACGGCGGATCACCTTACACACGATCGGACGTGCGCCGGACCGCAAAGTCGCGGTCCGGGCGTCTGTAAGGCCAAGCGCGTACCACGATTTTAATTTTTGCGACACGATTTTAAGCCCCCTACAGACTATGCGCGTGAATCGCGGGCGAAGCCGCGAACGCGAGTGTGGAGTCGATTTCGCTGTCTGCGAACATCGACGCCACACTCACGTTCGCGGCTTCGCGCCGCGATTCGCGCACGAATGTGGAGGGGGCTTTAGAATCACGCTGTAATTTATCGCAGAAAATTCACTGTGCGCACTGCGATGAAAAGTCGACGATTTGTTCATTCTCGACATGGATTTCGTACCAGTCGCTTGTCGTGATTTCGTGAAACAATATGCAATCGCTGTATGACTTTGAGTATTTATACCACAAAGGTGATCTCCTTCTATTTCTATAATTAAACGGTCAACATCTAGCGTCTCATCTTGTGACTCCGTTGGAGAAGCAGGTTCCGATATGTTGACTCTTGGAGAGCGAAATGCCGACTGAGGTCCGGGTGCGATTTTATTATCGCAGTGCGCGCGGGGCCATACAACTCCGTATGCTGCAATTCACTTTGTGACAATCGCGTCGCGAGCAGTCGCGGAAAAATGTGACAAATCACAATTTTAAAATCGCTGCGATTTTTTTGTCGCATATGCGCGCACTGCCGTTTATATGACATACGTTACATTTCTGCGACTAAATTATCGCGCGACAAAAAGTCGTGGTGCGCGCTTGGCCTAATATTTTACATATTATTTATCATAGATTCTTTATAAGGCACCATCATACACGACACGAGCTGTTTTTCTAAAGAATTTCAGTGCCTAAATCTCTATGGGCAATTAATTCAGAATGAACTCCCTCACGACTATGACCATACATAGAGATCTTTTCCTACAAAAAAATTAATTATTGAATGACCATGTATATTCAGACTCTGAATTTCTCAAATAATAATATAATATAAATAATATTATCTAAAGTTGATAAATAGATTGTATTAGATTGTTAGTAATTTAAGAAAAACAAGTTAAATATCTGTTATTAATAAAATAAAAGTGGGTAGGTATTATAATTATAACTGGTGTTTATCTTAATAATGCATCTGCATTAGTTTTTCCTATACATAAATTAACACAAGAAAACAAATAACTATCATATATTTAAGTGGGTATTTCATGATAAATTTTATTGTCCAGCTACTCTGGCAGCTCCGATAAGTTGATGAAAACTAACGCAATGACCCTATATACAACAAAACTAAACCAGTACTAGTAACGTACATAGCTTAAAAATAAATGAATCCTTATTATATTCGGTCGGTCTACTGAGGAAGGAAATATATATAAATATTTATCACGAAAATAACCATTCTACGCGGTCGAAGTCGCGGGCAGAAGCTAGTAACTAACTAAGAATTATCTATATAACATAAAAACAAAAAATAAAGCTAGGTATAATTGATTTTCAATGCAATAATGCACCCTACAGTACTTTTTCATACAGTGGACGAAAACTGACTCATACGTGGACGAAAAGTAGCTCACAGGCGGACGGAAACTGAAATAACCCTACTTTTTCAAAATATATTTTTTATAAAATAAACCGTAAATATTATTTAAGGTCACGTAATATTAACCTAAAATAGACAATATGAGCAATACAAACAAATATAGCACATTTAAGTAAGACTACTTAAATATTTTTTTTTAGCATTTCAAAGTAGGCATCTCCTATAATTGGACGGTATCTGACACAATTACCCTACATGCTCATAAAACGTTACCAACTCGTCCTTTGCGTTTTCAAAGCAAAATATACATACACAGTTTATATATAGGTTATTTATTTATTATGGTAACTATACATTTGCTATCATTTTGAGCTTTACACACACACAGTAAAATTAATTATATTATTATATTTACCTTTCAGCTTTCTTTCCTTTCATCTCAGCGGAAACGAAATTTTTATTGTTGGCAAAATATGCAGACATCATGAAAGCATCTATGTGTGGTAGATTGTCCGATTGCGCTTTGACAAACCCGCTGTCCGTCATCGTCTCGGTGGCGTCGTTTTCTTTGATAAATACTTATATTTTCTATTTCACTTAAATTTCCACCGCTTTGTTGTTAGGATATTTTGCATTGATAAAATTGAAATGGCGCGCTTTGAGTATCCCGTGCGCATGACAATGACATATTAGATGACAGCACTAACCGTTCAGATACTTACAAAGTTTCATGGTTATAAAAATGATAAATAAAAGATATCTAAATATTCATGTTTTCAGAAATATCACATGCAGTGTATTGGATCTAATATGGGGTCACATGCTTAATGCGTAAATAATATGACACTAAACTCAACGAGTGACGTCACGTGACGTTTCGACCAATGGCGTTGCGTTTCGTTCACTAGCTTTTCGCGGGCAAATTTTTGTACTATTTATTTATTATTTTAAACAATTAAATGATAATTTAATAACGGAAATGCATTTGTAACATGATATAATAGTAACAATCATCCGAATAAAAAATATAAAAATTTTACCTTCCAATAAAATTATTATTATGTTTCCTATCCACATCGGATATCTTCATTGAGAGAGTAACGCGATCGTTGACCAATGATGCCGCTAGCGTCTATGTAGTCGCTCCGCCCCACGCCGTGACGTAGTTCCGCTTCCACTTCCTGCGAACCGTTGCTCGCTTCCCGCCACTCGCCACCGCCATGTCATTGTTGAGGAGAAGTACCGTCGGCATAAAAGTAGCCTAGTAGCCTGCCAGGAAGGCATTACTCAGATATCCGATGTGGATAGGAAACATAATAATAATTTTATTGGAAGGTAAAATTTTTATATTATGTGTTCCGTACTCCACATCGGATATCTTCATTGAGACCTGTTTATTATCTCCTGGTGGCGAGTTAGCGGGCGCGCAAGCGATAGGGCTACACCTACTGTCATAGAACTCAGAGAACGAATAAATATGTATACACCATATTGCAACCCATGAAATCACAGTGACTCGTTATAATGTGAATTACAGGAAATTGAGAATTGAAATTGTAATCTCAGGTTCGAATCTGACGTTAAACTGGTTTAAGAGAATTCTCATTCGAAATCGCATCCGATCCGCAGAATCTCGGCGAGTCATGTTCCCAATTAACATAAGCGAAAATATCGCTAAGTGAATAGCTTTCCAGCCAATTTAGTTATTAAGTACATCGTGGATCAAAAGCAATCGTAGGCGAGGCCGGCTTGGATGAGACTGTGGCTGAAAGAAATAAGCGAAGTGTCCCCTAACATTTTGTGTAATTCTCGCAAGGTGACGTACCCAGACTACCTACTTATACTGGGTCTATACTTTATTCCGGAGCTTCTAAGAGTCCAGTCGGTAAGACACGTTATCTGGTTTAGAGCCGAATTTCGGACACAAAATAATAGCGTTAAAGTTATCTATATAATTGCCCGGGCTACAGTGTAGTAGAGTAAGGTCATTGACCCTGCGGCCTGATGCTAACAGCAAAAGTGCGGCAGCTATTCTATCGTACTTCTTCTAACGTACCTAACGTTGTAGGGCTATTTAAATTAGGGCAAGTAGATGTCTCGCGTCCCAAGCTGGTGCTTTGGGAGGCGCTGGTCTCGCTATTAATGGCGTTGGAAGAAGGCATAGTGTCCGATAGTGGTTCATACACAGCACTTGTGAGAGGCTTATGAACGAGTATCGTTCTGAAAGCTAACATGGATAATAGAAATAGACGTCTGAGATAGCTCGCTACTTCACTGGATAGAGGTACCTGGCAGTTTATCTTATTTTTGATGCACCATAAAGACCGTTTCTACATTGTGGCCGTACATGCAGCCTAGACAAGGGGACGATCTAGGGGCTCCCGTTACTGTTTTCTATACAAACACAGTACCGGAATCGGGAATATCCGGTTCTTCCATATTAGACAGTTGCGTTTCGTTCGCTACGTAGCGTTAGACCTTGGCATGTTATATGCATGCGCCAGTCACGCCAGTAGCGGACGTCACTCCTGATCCCGCCAGCTCGGTGTTGGAGCGTCCTATCTGACAGGAGCTACGCCTCATTCTTAAGGTCGTTGACTCGTAAGGGAGGGCGGTCTGACGTTGTGTTCACTAGGACCGCCAGTAAATTGCAAGCTTACCACAGCTGCTTTAGGACTCCTTATCACGCCGTCGCAGTACACAGACTAGGCTGGGAGGTGGAGACATCCATGCCAAGTCTCACAGGCAGCTGTCAAAGGTCGTGGTAGCAGTTCAATGAGTCTGTTAAGAAATACCGTGGCACAGTGCGAGGGCTCTCGAAAGCGGAGGCCGGCCAACAAGGCGCCTGTCAGGTGAAGACAGTCTCGGCGGCTGCTGGGCGCAGCTGCCACTCGGGCGCGCAGTGACTTCTTGATAAACCGTTGCCCTCGGGGGTTGTACCGACCTGGCAAGTAGCAAGCAACCAGCGCGACCTGTAGACGGTCTGCTGGCATCAGCAGTTTTTTGCGACAGCCGTAGTAACGGAAGGGATGTAGTGTCGCCGTCGTTTTATGTATACTGTACCGGTGCGGTTGTATGTTTACACTTCTGTCGTCAGCGCTGCAGATGCGGCCCGTTAACGGTTACTCTTCGCTGAAAGGGCCTTACCTCGTACATTGTCTACCAATATTGGAGATTGTAACGGACTGCTTGCATAAGATGAGGAAGAAAGTGGTGCGAGGCTTTCGGCAGCTCCGTGTTGCTGGGGACTGCGAAGGCTTCACCTTCCTCCATGAACTAAAGTTTGCGAATTTGAGACTGAACAGAAGGCATTGAGTCTCATTTCTGCGAGAAACTCTGCAGCAAGGCAGGCCTGTATGTCGCGAAAAAGAAAACTTTCAATCGGTGTGTTGTGCCGCGTGTCCCACGTGATGTCTAGGAGCGTGATGGTCTAATTCGCTTTATCCGAAGAGACACCCTATATCGAGTTAGTATAGGCCATCGAGTTAGTAGCATGCTTTTAAGGAAATCGAACTGATGAAATCAAGTCTAAAATCGATTTTGGCGCTTTGCGTAACAAAACTGTTTCGATAAAGTCGAATACAGACAGATGGAAACTGCTGGAGTCCTCCTGGCCCCTTTCTCTTAGCACCGGAAACTCAAGCTTGTTCAGGCGCAGCGGGTTTATTTGTCCCATTTTGTTTATTATGGCTTTTCGCACGAGTTCGTCTTTGTAAGACGGAACTTAAGCTGGAGAGCGCGAGCAAGTAGAGATAATTATGTGAAGTCTGCAGACCTTTTCGATGCCTTTCACCTCGGTTTCGAGCGGTCGCACAGGGCCTTGTCGCTAGCTGTTCTCCGGTTGGACCACTCCATGGCCTCGAGAAGTCGTAGGAGCTTCGAAGCGACACAGCGAAGTCGATCAGCACCTTTATGAAGCCCGGGAACACGACGTATTTTCCTCTGAGTATAGACATATCTTACCGCTTTCAACTCCGGGCAGTCGAGCCGCGCTAGGACGGGGCTCTTTACGACCTTGTCTGCCGTCGCCGGAGGATTCTTTAACCGAAACCAAGAGCTTAGCGGTCTGTTCGTGCTGTACCATACCATACCTATACCTGCACCATAGCTATAGGCGCCTGCGTACCTCAATGGAACCATGTGGACAGGACAAAACTGATACTGTGGCGCCCAGCGAGCAAGGGACGACATCGTCGTAGTTGCAGCATCGGTGGACAGCATCGGCGTGATTGTGGCAACCGCCGCCGCTCGGGAGGCGCCGGTGCGTGAAGCTAGGGGCGCCATCGTGGCGGCCGGCTCGGGGGGGGGGTGGGGCACCGGTGCCTGAGGCCGGGCGGCTCATGGCGGCCGCCACTGGTTCGGGAAGCGCTGGTGCGTGAGGCGAGGACCCATAGTGGCGGCCCGCTCTAGAGGCGTTGTCGCGTGAGGCGGGCGGCTCCATCGTGGCGGCCGCCGCCACCGGCTCGGGAGGCGCCGGTGCGTGCGGCGAGAGGCGCCATCGTGGCGGCCAGCTCGGGAGGCACCGGTGCATGAGGCGGTCGCCGTCTGGCTGGCTGGTCTGGGAGGCACTGCTGTGAGGCGAGAGGCGCCATCGTGGCGGCCAGCTCGAGAGGCGCCAGTGCGCAGGTGGTGGTGCCATCGTGGCGGGCGGCATCATCGTGGCGGGCAGCGCCATTGTGGCAGCCGCCGCCGCCGCGTCGATGCGTAATGCGAGAGGCGCCATCGTGGCGGCCAGCTCGGGGGGCAGGCGGTGTCATCGAGCGGGCGGCGCCATCATGGCGGCCACCGTCGCCAGGCTCAGGTGCGAGAGGCGCCGTCGTGGCGGCCAGCTCGACAGGCGCCGGTGCGCGTGACGGACGTTACCGGCACGGGAGGCGCCGATGGCTAGGCTCGTAGTTGCACGCATCATCACGGCGACGCTGTTGCCCTCGGCGGTGCCATCGTGGTGGCCACCACCGGCGCGTAGGTCACCAGCGACGTCATGACGGCCGGCAACCAACGCGGCGATCGTCGCTGTACTCGTAGCCTTTCCACTGCTTACACGTAACTTACCTTCCTTCTGCTCGAGCAGTCGGGACGCAGAAGCGGTCCGCCTTCACCTTGGCGCGATCCACCCGCGATGCGCCCGCAGCTGCAGGAGCGGGCGTATGACGCGCAGAGCCACGCGGATCTCTCGGAGTCCCGCTGGACTGGAAGCGTCCGCACCGCAACTGCAGCAATAGGAGCGGGCGTGTAACGTCTCGTGGAGTCCCGCGGACTGGAGGCGTTCGCACCGTGACTGCAGCAACAGGAGCCGGCGTGTGACGTCTCTCGGAGTCCCGCGGACTGGAGGCGTCCGCACAGCGACTGCAGCGGCAGGAGCGGGCGTGTGACGCCTCTCGGAGTCCCGCGGACTGGAGGCGTCCGCACCGCGACTGCAGCAACAGGAGCGGGCGTGTGACGTCTCTCGGAGTCCCGCGGACTGGAGGCGTCCGCACCGCGACTGCAGCAACAGGAGCGGGCGTGTGACGTCTCTCGGAGTCCCGCGGACTGGAGGCGTCCACACCGCGACTGCAGCAACAGGAGCGGGCGTGTGACGTCTCTCGGAGTCCCGCGGACTGGAGGCGTCCGCACCGCGACTGCAGCAACAGGAGCGGGCGTGTGACGTCTCTCGGAGTCCCGCGGACTGGAGGCGTCCGCACCGCGACTGCAGCAACAGGAGCGGGCGTGTGACGTCTCTCGGAGTCCCGCGGACTGGAGGCGTCCGCACCGCGACTGCAGCAACAGGAGCGGGCGTGTGACGTCTCTCGGAGTCCCGCGGACTGGAGGCGTCCGCACCGCGACTGCAGTAACAGGAGCGGTGTCCACCGTGGCCCGCAGCGTCGCGGTGTCTCGGAGTCACCTTGGACGACAGCAGAAGACGCGGCGCCGGCGAGGCGCGCGCGGGCGGGGGCGGGCGCCGGGGGACGGGGCGCCCCGGTCGCGCCGCAACTAACAACACGAGGTACTCCCAGGCTACTGCCCGAGAACCCTCCGCGAGTGACGAAGTAACTTCTGAACGCCAATAAAATTAGAATATCTTAAACTGGCTCACCGGATGGTTCGAGACAATCCAAACCTCCTTATCAGCGAAGCGCGGCGCCCGAAAGCAGCGCGCGCAGGCCGTCCGCCGCCGCGCCGCCCGGGCGCCGCCGCCGCCGCCGCAGGCACGATGACCGCACGTTCCCTCTCCGATGCGGAGCGACTTGTTACCACTTGTTAACAAAAACCACTGACGCACTTCCTACTTCGATCTCGAAAATGCGAGTTAACGGTAACGATTTTAGCAGCATGGAATGTGAAAATTAATTTAGCAAGAAAAAAGTGGGTAGAATCGAAAAGCACCGTTCGATGACTTCGATCGCGAGACCGCCAAAAGACTAATAGTGGCGATCTCTGCCATATCTCACTATTTAATCGACCGAGCTTTGGATCGGAAATGTTAAAGCACCATGCTGCAAAAATATACGCAAAAAATATTTGCGGACCATCGGTCAAGACGGTCGACGAAACAATGACATGGCGGTGGCGAGTGGCGGGAAGCGAGCAACGGTTCGCAGGAAGTGGAAGCGGAACTACGTCACGGCGTGGGGCGGAGCGACTACATAGACGCTAGCGGCATCATTGGTCAACGATCGCGTTACTCTCTCAATGAAGATATCCGATGTGGAGTACGGAACACATAATATTTGATTGAAATTCAAACTTTATGCATGAAGCCAATTATAGTAGATTATTTATCATAATTTACAGGTCGAATACGAAAACCACAAGAAATTCAAGAACAAAGGCAAGAAGCTCGGCTCGCCGGTCCGTTTCTTCACCAACCTGCCACTGGCTACCATAGACATGTCTAACGACTCCAACTATAAGCTGTGCGGCAAATGCAAGTACTGGGTGCTGGCTAGCAACAACCATTGCAATAAGTGCGGGGAATGTACTAGCAAGAACGGCATGAGGTAAGGAAATATATATTTTATTTAATTAAATAAAACCGTAAAATTATTCAATGTTAGTATGTCTCACAACAGTTTAAATTCGATTAAACAGAGGTTTACTATTTTTTTTTAAAGCGAGTGCTAGACGATGATAAACCTTATTTTAATTATACTGCTTGGTTATAAACTAATCAATACCTTTCATTTGCCTGTCTCAGATATAAACATTGCAACAAATGCGAGAGGTGTGTGAAGCCCACGTACTCTCACTGCGAGACTTGCGGACGCTGCTGCCTCGAAAAACATGTCTGCGGTCTAGTGGTGACGTCACAGGTATTCCATATTTTTTCTATTTAAAAACATTTTATTTTTGATCTGATGATACTTCTTGGTTGGTTAAAAAAATGATTTTAATTTTTAACAAGCAGAAACGTCTGCGATTGATGCTATTAAGCTTAGAATAAAGAAACCGTGAGTTCAAGTCTCACCCAAGACAGTAATTGTTCCCCTTTTACCCGTAAATTGGTTTAAAAAAAATTGAAAATGATAATCTGCTTTATAGCGCTATCAGTAAAATCATATAGCTACGTTCCGAATCCGAATAGATACCTCTCTATATCAGAGCATTTCACGAAATGTAGTATATATTGTTTCAGTCTTGTTACAACTGCCAAGAGAAGGGCCATAAGCAATCTGCGTGCCCTCTGCTCAAAGAGGGACCTCAAAAGAAGAAGAGGAAAAACGCTTGACGACATTTCAGTAGGCAACATTTGTAAGGCTTAATTACTACACAGTAATTTTGATTTCCTCATGTTAACCGCAAGAATGTATAGATATTAAATAAATAATCAGAATATATTTATTTGTTTTATTTGTTCAAGAATCATGATTTAAATGTACAAAATCAGATAAAATTATTTTACACAATATGATCATTCTAATGTGCAAATTTAAAAAAAAGATTACTTTTGCTTAAAGTTAAAGATTTTAAAAATAATCTAAAAAGCCTGCTTAATTAAACCCTATGATGTCTTCCTTCCTGCAAATGTTTGTATCACAATGCACTGCAAAAGAAAAAATACATTTTAGTAAAACGTAAAACACCACTTCAATTACATGAATAGCACAAAGATTCCAATGTGATTCTAGTAGTTCTGTGTCCCACATAAGTGTTGCGTACCGACATCTTAAACTCTTATAAGGGAACCATATCAGTTCTCGGCACATTTTCTCAATATACTTGCCTCTGTCTAGCAGTGGCGGCCTGTCTAGATTGTTCGTAGGCAAGCAGTAGCCGAGTTGCCCTTCCTTTTCCTCATAAGTTTAAAGAAAATGGCCCAAGAACCTGAATATCAGACAAGCCGATGGGAATCGACTTCTATGGATGCTCCGCCACTGCTGTCTAGACAACATTTTAAATAGTGAAACTTTTGGTTTGGCGGCCGCCGGCTGAGCAAGTAGTTGGTTACCTGACGTTGAGGTTGTTGAGGAGCTGCTGCGTGGCCTCGTAGCGCGCCTCGTGGCGCTGCGCCTGCTCCAGCCAGGCGCGCCGCACGCAGCCCCAGCGCGCCACGTGCGCCGCGAGCAGCGCCGCGGGGGGCGGCGGGGGGGCTTCTTCCTGAAAACATATAAATTGAATGTCCTTAATAGCTTAGAAAAGAATGATATCATATCACTGTATGTTTTTTGTTTAATTTGACAGATGGAACAACTGTTCTGGTCAGTTTGTCGTACAAGAAAAGGCTTTCATGCAAAAATAAAATTGATCTCATAGGGCTTTCTCCAAACCGATATTGGATCAAACAATGTGACATTGCTCTTAAGGGGCTCACTGATTACCAGTTCGCCGGATGATATCAGCCTGTCAGTAGTTCGAAACTGTCACTTTTTGCGTTTAACTGACAGACTGGTAATCTGTGGGCCCCCTTACAGTTGATGTATATACGAGTACTTACGTAATCGAGATTGATGTTGTCTTTGTCACGCTGCTTCTGCTCAGGTATCAGTTCTGGTATCCTGGAGACAGGAGGCCCCTCGGGTCCAGGCAATTCTATGCTGTCTTCAGGCGGTGGCTCATCAGGTTTTTTTCTGTGAAGAACCAAAATGTATATCTAAAATTTGTCTATGCTTAATTTGCTGTTTAATCTGGAATTGACACTGTATGTACTGATGTGCCATTGGAAGAAACTTCACATATAAATGTCCAACATTCTTAATTAAACAAATACTCCCAATGAAGGTTACAAATCTAGCTAAAATATACCCAAAGTCCTTGTAGTTAGCTTTAGGTTGGTTGGCAATCCAAGCTCTACAGATGGGGTAGAGTGGAGAGTCCTCGCTGAACTGCGACAGGTCTACACTGCGGTCGAACAGCTTCAGGACGTACGACTGCCGCGGCGGCGACGGGCGACGGTAGCGGTCATCGTCGTCTGACGCGTTGCGTTCGCGCTTGCTGTGGTCTTGGCTGGAATTCCTGAAAAAAAAAACTTTTTTATTTATGGTCTTTAGCCTCTTTAGGGAATAATTGCTTTCCATACAAATAGGATAGTTAATCAGCCCAAATTACCGTGCGATTGCGATGTGTTATATGTATAGTTAAAGATAGTACTTAAGTATCGTTATGTTACAAACCTCTCTCTTTTAGACGGGCTGTGATCTGATGAAGCGTCAGATTCCTCGGCTGCTGGTTCTAGGGCATCCATCAAAGCCCCTTTAAGTCTGCCTCGTGCCGTATCTAAAACGTTATACATATATACGTTTAATAACAATTAATGATTGAATTTTGAATGACTACTTTGGTAGCAGTGTTTTACAGACCTTTTGCCTCATTCTCTTCCCTACCGCTATTTAGGAGTTTGGTTTTATTTTTCATTGGTGTAGTCAATAGGCGCCTGCGTTTACGCATTTTGGATAACTTATTTTGATTAGATCTTAATAAAAACAATAGAAAATGCAAATTCTTGATTCAAAATTAATTCGCTTCTTATTTTGACACTTTTGACATAAAATGTAGCAATAGAGTTTATAGATGGTTTATAGAGCAGTCCATAGAGAAGCATGTTTTTTGTAAGTTTGTTTAAGCGCATGTTTAAAACGTCGGTAATCGGTATACAATTTATAGTAGAAGAGCCGGCCGCAAATTTTCTAACCGACTTGATACCACGATGAAATACACAATGGGAAACCATAAAAGTGATGCTAAGTCCGAATTCGATAGTCTGCCACGGCGGAACTTGCCGAAAGTACGAAAAAGAAGGCCACTTCCGGTGCGAAAAAAGGGGGCTGATTTAACCCATCTGATACCGAAATAATAATTATGGCAGCAGTTAGAAATTTACATGTAGACACATAAAAGCGAAGTCTGCCAGTATTTTTTTAGCCGGAAGTGCTTGGCAGACGCTCTCAAAGGTGGCCAACGGGACCCCTAATTTAACCCATCTGATACCACCATGAAACCAATTCCAGTCGGTAGGTATGAACCCTCATGTCAGGAATATATAAGTCTGCCAAGGCTATTCCTGCCGAAACACCTTGGCAGACGAGATTATGTAAGCAAGGTCGGCATCGGTTACCCTACACTAACCCATCTGATACCACCATGAAACCAATTCCAGTCAGTAGGTACGAACCCCCATTTTAGGAATATATAAGTCTGCCAAGGTTTTTCCTGCCGAAACACCTTGGCAGACGAGATTATAAGCAAGATGACCATCGGTTACCGTACACTAACCCATCTGATACCGCCATGAAACCAATTCCAGTCGGTAGGTATGAACCCTCATTTCAGGAATATATAAGTCTGCCAAGGCTTTTCCTGCCGTAACACCATGGCAGACGAGATTATGTAAGCAAGGTCGGCATCGGTTACCCTACACTAACCCATCTGATACCACCATGAAACCAATTCCAGTCGGTAGGTATGAACCCCCATTTTAGAAATATATAAGTCTGCCAAGGTTTTTCCTGCCGAAACACCTTGGCAGACGAGATTATAAGCAAGATGACCATCGGTTACCGTACACTAACCCATCTGATACCACGATGAAACCAATTCTAGTCGGTAGGTATGAACCCTCATTTCAGGAATTTATAAGTCTGCCAAGGCCTTTCCTGCCGAAACACCTTGACAGACGAGATTATGTAAGCAGCATCCGCATCCGAGGGATCCGTATTTTGGAATTATACAGATTACGGACATTATTAATAGCTGTAGGCTTATTTATTACTTTATGATTATACATATTTGTATATTATTATGTTATTAATAAAATATATTTATAATTTATTAAACCTAAACTTCATACATTGGGAATTCATTACCTGCTTACGGCAGTAGTAGGGATTAGTGGGTGAGTTCTGGCTCACTGAGCCAGGCCAACAGTCCCTCCCCCTTTTTTCCCTTGTTGAGGCCCTGCAACCTTGCCTTGAACCCAAACTAATGTCATTGTAGCTCGAATCTAACCTAATCTATTTTTATTGCTTTTAAAATATTTCAATTATCTACTTTTGCAAAGTTAAATGTTGTAATCTCTATTTCGCAAAATGGAATTTTAATGTGACTTTAATGTATGTGCAGTCTACTTAGTAATTGGGTTTAAAGATATAAAAACACACATTTTATTTCCTATCCTAAGTATCCTATCCTAAGTTTATTCAAATAATATTCTGAACATATATAGTAACATCATTACTTATTCTGTGTACAGTGGAGAAAACGAATGAAACATGAAATTTTATTTTGCTATTTTTAAATAAAGAGTAACTAAACAGTCTCTTACAATTTCTCTTCATTAACATTTTATGATACCTAACCTTCCAGTTTTAGCCCGAATTAATCAAAAAATTCACCAACACCATTTACACCAACCAAATAGAAAACGGGTCCGTTTCCGAATTCGCGATCTCGAGTCCGGGTCCGCGTCCGGGTCCAGGTTCAGGTAGAAGTCGAATTCAAAATCTTGCTTGTTTTGCCAGTGGGGTAACTTGCTTAACAATCAATTAGAAAAAGACAAGTCGTCGAGGAGTTCTGTTCTGATCACCATCAGCAATACCACTTCATCAAATGCCACTGTTCTTAATGTAAATCCTTGTTTGCCTGATGAAAATACAAAAGTCACTATACAATGCCATTCAGATTTGTAGAGTTCCCTCGATTCCTTATGTATCCCATCATTAGAACTTGAGCTTGACGAAAATGTGACTTAAAAACCTAACGTGCTTAACAAACATAACGAAGAGGACAAATCCCCAAACATGAGCTATGCGTCGTTGAAAAGTTCCATTCTGATCATCATCAGCAGTTTCACTTCATCAAATGTCACAATTTTGAATGTAAATGCTTGGTTTGTTTATAAAAACACCAGTGTCACTATATGTTAGGGTGGTTCAAAAAACATTTTTTTTTCCTAAGGGGCACCCCCTTATTTAGTTACACTTATTATGTTGATAAAATACACCAAGTTTCGTAATTTATCTCAACTACAAGGGGGTGCTTCACCACGTTGAAATTTTGTATGTTGTTTGAAACCCAAAAAAAAAGAGTATTATTCAGAATTTTATTTAAATATCTGGCTTCACACTATTTGCACATGTGATGTATAAGTTTTGAAGTAGAAAAACATTTTCTTTCAAAATAATATATTTTAAATCACACTTTCAAATAATGTGAAAACTACTATTACATAAAAATCTAAAAAATAGTAACTTAGTTTTTTTGGATTTCATTTGAAAATTTCTAAGTGTTTGAGCACCCCCTTGTAGTTAAGATAAGATTACAAACTTGGTGTATTTTGTCAACATAATAAGTGTAACAAAATAAGGGGGTGCCGCTTCTTCTAGCTAGAGTTTGAATTTTTCCCATACAAACGTGAACCACCCTACTACTATATGTTGTGGTGTATGTGTACTTATTATATAAGCTATGTATCAATCATGTATCGAGTTAGTCTGTAAGTTGTGTTTGACCAATAAACACATGTAATCAATATGCTATTTTATTTATTAAAACATCCATCCGTACATGGCGACCCCTTATTGCTTATTGCTTCATATTTGGAAAAATGTGTAATATACCGACCAATTTGACAGATACATTAGATCCTTTGTACAACCATAACGATTACCCGTATGAATTAAATATAGGTCACAAAAGTCGCACCTAGATGCTAAGAATAATATATGTAAAAGTAAGGAGCTAAGAAAAGCTCGTTACGACACTTATGTACACACTGTAAAGTATACAGAAGGCGATTTAGTGTTAGTTAAAAACGAAATCGCCTTCGCACTCTGCTCCTGACTCGGACCGACATGGTGGCGTAACTATACAAACACCGATGTACCGACAGTAATATTGCATCGCTGAAGAGACTCAAGCAGTCTAGAGGCTAGTTTAGATCTCGTTCAAACCAATTTTCGGTGGAAGTTTGCATGATAATGTACATCATATATATTTTTTAGTTTTGTCATTCTCTTATTTTAGAAGTTGAAGGGGGGGGGGGGGTGCACACAATTTACCACTTTGGAAGTGTCTCTCGCGCAAACTATTCAGTTTAGAAAAAAATTATATTACACACACGTATGGGTTTAATGAAAAAGAAATTTTATGTTTCAGTTCTAAGTATGGGGGACCCCCAAAATTTATTGTTTTTTTTTTCTATTTTTGTGTTAAAATCTTAATGCGTTTCACAGAATACATCTACTTACCAAGTTTCGACAGTTCTTATAGTTTCGGAAAAAAGTGGCTGTGACATACGGACGGACAGACGCACAGACAGACATGACGAATCTATAAGAGTTCCGTTTTTTGCCATTTAGGTACGGAACCCTAAAAAGGTATTAATTCGGTTTTTTTATGTTTGATATCTCCGTCATTTCGGGATCGATTTTGAAAATTCTTTTTTTAGTTGAGTTGTAACTTGTAAGTATATACATACAGATTGGTTCCGTCTTTGTCAAAACCCAGTTCTGATGGTGAGATTTATGAGGAATCGAGGGCACTCTTCAAATCTTCTAGGTGAATGAAATGATGATGATGATCCTTCCGGCCGATTTCGACCATGGCGACCACTTCGACTCCTAGTTAGCTCGGCGCTCGTGCGCCCGAATATGGCTGACATAGCCGATCTTGGAGGTGAACCTCCGCGTAGTGATGGTTAGGACATCATTTTAAAATGAGTTTGTATGAGTACCTCATTTTCTAAAATGAGGTGTTACAATGTCTTACTTCAAATGAGGTGAGGTACTAGCATATTCTCAGCGTCGACTATTCCATTAACTCCAACGGCGACAAAAATATTTAATGTATATACATATTTATGTATTCATCACTTCCTTTATAAATAAATAAGTAGTAGTAAATTTAATTGGAGTGCAATTCTGGAGGTTAAGAACAGAACTTTTAGGAGAAAGATAATTTTAGAATCAAACTAGGAACATAAAGTACCTAACTTAATTTGCTGCTTTTATGAAACTTGTTCTAATGTAGCTCTTTTTTATTGTTAGATTGTTTAGACCTCCTCCTTGCTACTTGATATAATTTTAAGTATAATAATCACTAGCGATCCGCCCCGGCTTCGCACGGGTTAGCAAATTATACACCTAAACCTTCCTCAAGAATCTCTCTTTGGATAGGTGAAAACCACATGAATATCCGTCCAGTAGTTTTTAAGTTTATCGCGAACATACAAACAAACCCACAAACAGACAGACGCGGCGGGGGACTTTGTTTTATAATACATATGTAGTGATATATTTCATAAGTACCTACAACTACCACAATTTTTAACAAACTAAGGAGAACAAATTCAATATTTTCACTAGTCATTATTATATAGAAGTGACTAACTTACCACCTGATAATTTAACAGTAATATCATCAATATGATAATAAACATAAACAAAGCACCATTCGCGCCGGCCGAACCGGCTACATTTACACTTCACTTTTCATGCAAAAGGCAAGGAAAAAAAAATGTTTTTTGAACCACCCTAACATATAGTGATACTGGTGTTTTTATAAACAAACCAAGCATTTACATTCAAAATTGTGACATTTGATGAAGTGAAACTGCTGATGATGATCAGAATGGAACTTTTCAACGACGCATAGCTCATGTTTGGGGATTTGTCCTCTTCGTTATGTTTGTTAAGCACGTTAGGTTTTTAAGTCACATTTTCGTCAAGCTCAAGTTCTAATGATGGGATACATAAGGAATCGAGGGAACTCTACAAATCTGAATGGCATTGTATAGTGACTTTTGTATTTTCATCAGGCAAACAAGGATTTACATTAAGAACAGTGGCATTTGATGAAGTGGTATTGCTGATGGTGATCAGAACAGAACTCCTCGACGACTTGTCTTTTTCTAATTGATTGTTAAGCAAGTTACCCCACTGGCAAAACAAGCAAGATTTTGAATTCGACTTCTACCTGAACCTGGACCCGGATGCGGACCCGGACTCGAGATCGCGAATTCGGAAACGGACCCGTTTTCTATTTGGTTGGTGTTAATGGTGTTGGTGAATTTTTTGATTAATTCGGGCGAAAACTGGAAGGTTAGGTATCATAAAATGTTAATGAAGAGAAATTGTAAGAGACTGTTTAGTTACTCTTTATTTAAAAATAGCAAAATAAAATTTCATGTTTCATTCGTTTTCTCCACTGTACACAGAATAAGTAATGATGTTACTATATATGTTCAGAATATTATTTGAATAAACTTAGGATAGGATACTTAGGATAGGAAATAAAATGTGTGTTTTTATATCTTTAAACCCAATTACTAAGTAGACTGCACATACATTAAAGTCACATTAAAATTCCATTTTGCGAAATAGAGATTACAACATTTAACTTTGCAAAAGTAGATAATTGAAATATTTTAAAAGCAATAAAAATAGATTAGGTTAGATTCGAGCTACAATGACATTAGTTTGGGTTCAAGGCAAGGTTGCAGGGCCTCAACAAGGGAAAAAAGGGGGAGGGACTGTTGGCCTGGCTCAGTGAGCCAGAACTCACCCACTAATCCCTACTACTGCCGTAAGCAGGTAATGAATTCCCAATGTATGAAGTTTAGGTTTAATAAATTATAAATATATTTTATTAATAACATAATAATATACAAATATGTATAATCATAAAGTAATAAATAAGCCTACAGCTATTAATAATGTCCGTAATCTGTATAATTCCAAAATACGGATCCCTCGGATGCGGATGCTGCTTACATAATCTCGTCTGTCAAGGTGTTTCGGCAGGAAAGGCCTTGGCAGACTTATAAATTCCTGAAATGAGGGTTCATACCTACCGACTAGAATTGGTTTCATCGTGGTATCAGATGGGTTAGTGTACGGTAACCGATGGTCATCTTGCTTATAATCTCGTCTGCCAAGGTGTTTCGGCAGGAAAAACCTTGGCAGACTTATATATTTCTAAAATGGGGGTTCATACCTACCGACTGGAATTGGTTTCATGGTGGTATCAGATGGGTTAGTGTAGGGTAACCGATGCCGACCTTGCTTACATAATCTCGTCTGCCATGGTGTTACGGCAGGAAAAGCCTTGGCAGACTTATATATTCCTGAAATGAGGGTTCATACCTACCGACTGGAATTGGTTTCATGGCGGTATCAGATGGGTTAGTGTACGGTAACCGATGGTCATCTTGCTTATAATCTCGTCTGCCAAGGTGTTTCGGCAGGAAAAACCTTGGCAGACTTATATATTCCTAAAATGGGGGTTCGTACCTACTGACTGGAATTGGTTTCATGGTGGTATCAGATGGGTTAGTGTAGGGTAACCGATGCCGACCTTGCTTACATAATCTCGTCTGCCAAGGTGTTTCGGCAGGAATAGCCTTGGCAGACTTATATATTCCTGACATGAGGGTTCATACCTACCGACTGGAATTGGTTTCATGGTGGTATCAGATGGGTTAAATTAGGGGTCCCGTTGGCCACCTTTGAGAGCGTCTGCCAAGCACTTCCGGCTAAAAAAATACTGGCAGACTTCGCTTTTATGTGTCTACATGTAAATTTCTAACTGCTGCCATAATTATTATTTCGGTATCAGATGGGTTAAATCAGCCCCCTTTTTTCGCACCGGAAGTGGCCTTCTTTTTCGTACTTTCGGCAAGTTCCGCCGTGGCAGACTATCGAATTCGGACTTAGCATCACTTTTATGGTTTCCCATTGTGTATTTCATCGTGGTATCAAGTCGGTTAGAAAATTTGCGGCCGGCTCTTCTACTATTATCAATAATACCAGCCTTCACCGATTCGATGTAATAAAAAAAATCAATCACTCACACAAAGAATTAAATGTCAAACAAAGTAGTCCCCGTAGTCCCACGAAAATAGCGAGCGTATTGGTGATTTGTGTTTATTTTTTATAAAATTTCGTTGGAAGGTCTGACGATCACGGGTCGCATGTTGAGCAGAGGTCGCATTGAGTCGTGACGAAGCTCGAATCGCATGAGCCAGCATGGCTATGGCTGCTGCAGCGTACGAGCTTGATGCGGATGGTAAGCTCTGCAGGGCTTAGCGTGTTGCGGAAGCGCGGGGCGCATCAGTCGCTCATAAATAAACTAATGTTATTCATCTCACCACTTATGTTCATCGTTAATGAGAAAGTTTTGTGTTATGTATTTGTGATAGGGCGACTTTTGAGTTTTCGGTTGAAAACTAATATTCGAGAGGCTTTTCCAGTTTTATTTCATTAAGCAATATATATAGCCCCACTACTCTTCCAGATAAATATCGTTATGTCAGGTCTGTACGGCATTTTCAATAAATTCCATACATTTCAGGAACAAAGTTCATTCCTGCAACGCAACGACCTGACGGTACATGGAGGAAGCCCCGACGCGTCCGCGACGGCTACGTGCCCCAGGAGGAGGTTCCGCTCTATGAGAGCAAAGGCAAGCAGTTTAAGGCTCGCCAATCTACTGGACTCCCAGTTGGTCTAACCCCGGAAATTGTGGCCGAGGCTCAGAAAAAGAAATCAGGCACCATACAGCCCATACCGGGCATGATTATTAATGTTGAAAAGAAAAAGAAGAAGAAAAAGAAATCAGGTGAGTTTATTTGGGCAATTAGTGTTTTAAGTGTTCATAATGGTTAAATATATAATTGGTGATTATGAAGATGGAAAGTTGCTAAAATAATTACCGTTGTTTGCATAATTATATCCATTATATCATTAAGAATCATATGGCACTTTAGGAGGGTCAATGAACCACTAGAAAATAAATTTCAATTTTAAACATATTTCAAAAAATTATATATTTAATCTTGTTTGCACTATATATATCAGTCTATATTATACTATCCGATTTTATAGCCAAGTATTACATTACATTAGTTACATTAGTATCTGACCCAGTGAACTCTTTTTGCAATGACAAAGTGCAGGAATGCTTTTACTGTAAATTTTGAAAATATGAGGTTTATTATGACACTCCCTCAATTTGTCAAGTTGGTGCATAGTAATCTTAGAATAGACGAGTCTGTCTATTAGTTGAATACTTATTTTGCACTTTTATGACTTCCTCTGCTTGTAAGCCTCAAACATTGAAACTTAAATAACTAAAGCTGTCATAATATCATTATTTCTCATTCCAGGTGCCGACGAAGCTGCGGAAAAGCTTGCCAAATGCGAAATAACAGAACCCACATTCAACAGTCCCTCCCCCTCCCTCTCAGCCGCCGGGACCACTGACCCCGCCAAGCGGCTCAAAAACCTACGAAAGAAACTCAGAGATATAGAAACTCTGGAAGAAAAAGTCAAATCGGGCGTCCTCAAGACTCCGGACAAGGATCAAAAGGAGAAAATGTCAAAGAAACCCTCAATCTTAAAAGAAATAGAAGTTCTAGAGAAAGAAGTCAGTGAATGAAGCCAAATGGATTATGTGTAATTTAAGACTTTAAATCAATTTTGTTATTTTCAACATGAATTGTTGTCTCATGGCAATACATACTGATGAAATTTCTTTAAATCAAATTAAATTATTTACAACAACACAGGATTTTGATAAATACTACTCTAAAATTTACTGGTTTTGTTAAATAGAATTATGGGGATTTTGCATTTGACTTCAGGCTAATGGATAAAATATGTCTATCCTCCCAAGTCCTGAGTTCCTAAAGGAACAAATTAAAAAAGAGCAAATTAAAATGGAATAAAAGGTTCTAAATTCAAGCAAAAATGACTCTATGTTATTGATAATCTACTGATAATCATAATGCTCCAGCTTGTATATGATAATTTTTAACCTTATCAGTTTTTATTTGTATCAATTTATTGGCCAACTGTTGTTATGTACATAAGGTTAATTTAAATAATATGAAAAAAAAAGTGGTAATAGTGTACTATTAACTTCCTGTCTGTGTATGATGTAATAAGGATCCTGACCAAATTTTTAGATTTTTTTTATATTGATCTGATCTAAATGGTACAGCCAAGGTTTGAACCTACAATTTTCGACCACCACACAATATCAGGAAAAAACATAAATCAGGCCGTAACAAAAACAAAGATTTGATAGTATTATTTTATTTTTATTGATATAAAACTCCTGATATCAGTGGCATGTTGCACTTACAATAGTAACAAAACATACTCTTACTCAACTACATTATCAGTGAATTAATTAACATAACAATAAACACAAGTGCTATGGAAATGGCTATTGCGATTTTTTTAATATCAAACAAAGCCTGTATTATTAGATTCAATTCATATTAATATAACTAATTCATTTAAACTCATGTAGTCTTAATTTCTTTTTCATTATACTTAACATTATGGAAGTTCATATATTTAACAAAAACTTTACAGGTCATATACATTTTATTTTGTCTTTTCGCATTGCTTGCTTCCACCTGCCGTGTGTACCTGCAATAAAGAAAGATGACGATTAACAAAAAATCAAATCTGTAGGCCTATTAGTGTAGTAAGTAGGCTAACAACCGGTTCCAATTAACCTAATAGTCACTCACATGATTGCGTTATATGAATTCGTTTCTCGCTTTCTGTCTCGCGTAGTTGCCTAAACACGCGAGAATCCCAATGACCGCAATGCCGAGACCTAATACTGTGGCAAAGAAGTCTCCGAAGTCGTAGCCAGATGACGCTTCTACGTTGCTAACGGCTAGCAGCGCAAATATAAATACACACAACTTCAAATACATTTCGTCGTAGTCTATTCCCACAATTAATCAACAAACACTGCTACTCTTGTGGATAATGATGAAAATAATGATATGGAAAATGTTTTTATTATGACGTCATTAACGTCAATGTTATCAGATGACATTGACAATAACACTTGAATTTAGCAACGTTTTAAACGTGGACTTAAATACTACCATCGGCGCTTGATACCGCATGTTTTTGAGTAATGGCAACACATGATTTCAATTGTCACATTGTATACATTCGTTGATTGTGTTGTATGATTGTACACGAATTTTAATTTAGAAATATCAGCCATAATTAGGCTGAATTGGTGTTAACTTAGATTAATTTAACATCAAATTGTATTTTTAATCCCTGTTATAAACATAAATTTCTTGTATGCAAGAAACTAGTTAACCTTATAAGTGTTATGAGAATATCAGTGTCCGTGCTAGATTTTGTCGTATTGTAGTTAATTTTAGTGGTTAAACATGAGTTATAATTCGGGTGGGAGTGGGAGCAAGGGCTTCGGGTTCGCCGGTTTCGCGATGCCGAAGCGAAACCCGTCTAATGTGTCCCTACACGCCGTGCCTCCCCCGTCATCGCAGATGAATGCGGTGCCGCCGCCAAGCTCGGGGCTGTCCAAACAGGGCTACTCCACTATGACAGCGATAACTCAGAACGCTGTGACGGGCAACTGGGGTACATTGGGCAAGAAACGGTCTAAGACTGAGGACGAGTAAGTTTTCCTAGATACATTGATAATTTGTTGGCTAATTAGAATCTCAGGGTATTTAATAAGGTTCCTTATTTAATTCCCACACCGCAATATAATTATGGCTACTATTTTTGGTTGTAATCAAAGGATTACTTCTTCGAAAGGCCACCACGGACAAGCATCATAATAAAATTTTATTAATAAAGGAAAAGTTACCGTATAGATTGATAATCGAAATCGAATGAAACCAAAATTTACCCATTTTTGACAATTATAACAAACAAAGCAATAGCTTTCTACAAGATACAAATCTCACACAAGTATCCAAGTTTTCCGATAGACATGATGAATAATGTTGCAGATATTTTGATGAGGATGATGAACCCCCGACCCCAGCGTTGGCCTACATCCCGGCACCAGGCAGCCCAACCTATGAGGCTGCTGCCAGAGCTAAGGTAAGTTATTGTAATGTTGAGTCCATAAGATGCAATCTACAAGTTCTTCAAGACCAAGTGACAAAACCACATCCTTTAAAAAAAAAACCAGCCATGTGCAAGTCAAACTCGCATTCCAAGGGTTCCGTAAAGCAAAAGATTTGACGGAGCCCCAAATTAAAAAGAATTGTTTGACAAATTAACAGAGTCCCCACAGAGGCTTTGCTGCTCTATTCATACTTTTCCTAAATATCTATGTAGCAGGCGGAAGATGAAGAAGAAGATCCTCTGGACGCCTTCATGGCGGGACTTGAGCAGCAAGCAGCCAAGGACCTGGTTCAGAGCAAGGAGAACGCGTGCAAGACGGATTCGGGCCGCGGCGCGAGGAACGACATCGACGATATGGATGACGAGGAGAGCTATTACAAGTAATACTTTAATTTTTTTTATTAGAAAAATAAAATAATTTAGCTTCAATCTTACCTCATGGTAAGTGCCAATGCGGTCTTAGATGGAGCATGCTTACCTAAGATATGTCTATTCTCTCTCAATTTGAAAAGATCCAGGTTATCACTATAACCTGGCTGGGAATAAATTAGCAGGAGTTCTACACCTTAACCGTTTTCATATCAAAGCTGGAAGCAAAGTGTTTAGTAAATAAATGTTTTCAGACAATCATCTTTCTAGTCGCATCGCTAACAAACGAAAGACAAACAACTTTGTTCTATTTAATTCAGATTTAAATTTTATTGGAGGTAATTTGTACTAGTTTTAGGACATTGAACCTCAAGAGGTTAAATCATCTGAAAAGCTTTGTCAACGCCAACATTATTTCTAGGTACATGGAGGACAACCCGCTCAACAACGCCGACGACGGCTCCGACGTCGAAATAGAGTACGACGAGGACGGCAACCCCCTAGCACCCCCCAAGAAGAAGTTCATTGACCCCCTGCCCCCCATAGACCACTCCGAGATCGAATACGAACCGTTTGAGAAGAACTTTTACACGCCTCATGAAGATATCGAGAAGTTAGACCATCAGCAGGTTGAGGATTTGAAGAAAACACTTGGAATCAAGGTAAAAAAATTGTAACTCATTAAACTGCCGTTATTGCAATGCCGAGTTCAAAGCTAACATTTTGGCAAAAAATGTAAATTTTCGCTCTTAGGGGTCATCCATTAATTACATCACACGTTTAGGGGGAGGGAGGGGGTCAAGAAAATGTGACATATCGTGACATGGGGGAGGGGGGAGACACAAACTTTGTGACGTCACTTTAACTTCACCAGTAACCGAAAGTTTATTTAAATTATTTTATTTGCTTATATATTTAAATAACAAGTTTTTAAAACGATAATCGTTTTTATTCGTTCCTAAGCAGTTTTGGGTTATATAATTTATATCGTCAAAAATATTTTGATAAAATATTAATAATACTTAGGTACTTACTTAACTCGATTTGGCGATTTCGTAGAAAAAATGTGACGTCACACTAGGGGGGAGGGGTTTGCCAAATGTGACCAAGTGTGACAAGGAGGGGGGGAGGGGTCAAAAAACCTAGAAATTCGTGTGACGTAATTAATGGATGACCCCTTACAAACTTTTATTCATTATCATTAAGGTCAGGTGGCGGAAGAGAAATTATAGGACTGGACAAACACTTAAATAGGGACGAAATAAACAGTTGGAGACATTTAAAGATATTGAAAACTAAGTCAAATGATAATACCAAAAAAATAAAAATGATGATAACAAAAAAATCTTTAAAATACTTTCTTCTACTGCCTTCTGAAACTTCTCTTCCGGCAGGTGACAGGCCCAGACCCGCCCAAGCCCGTCACCAGTTTTGGTCACTTCGGATTCGACGAGCAACTTATGAAGGCGATCCAGCGCTCAGAATACACGCAACCTACGCCAGTTCAGGCCGCGGGTGTGCCCGCTGCACTCTCGGGAAGGGACCTTATTGGTAAATATAAGAAACCGGCCAAGTGGGAGTCGGACTCGCGCACGAAGGGTTCCGTACCTTCACGGAAAAAGCGGCAAAATAATCACGTTTGTTGTATCGGAGCCCCACTTAAATATTTATAAATAAATAATAAATAATAAATATTGGGGATATCTTACACAGATCAACCTAGCCCCAAACTAAGCAAAGCTTGTACTATGGGTGCTAGGCGACGATATATATTCTTATATAGATAAATACATACTTATATACATAGAAAACACCCATGACTCAGGAACAAATATTAGTATTCATCACACAAATAAATGCCCTTACTGGGATTCGAACCCAGGACCATCGGCTTAGCAGGCAGGGTCACTACCCACTAGGCCAGACCGGTCGTCAAATTTATTTTGTTTTTGTATTTGTTGTTATATAGAGGCAACAGAAATATATAATCTGTGAAAATTTCAACTGTATGTATGTATGTATGTTCTTTATTTGCTTCATAAGATACAAGTATCATGCAAAATTGTATACAATAAAATAAAATAAACTTAGCCTAAATCATGCATAACATTCAAAATGAAATTCAAAATAACATAAATTGACAAATGGCTGATAAATGTCCTAAGTAACCTAAACATGTCATATTTAAAAATTTAAAATTTAAAAACTATATAATTATATTTTATTAAATGTCAAGAGCAGTAATTAGTCATATAATTTAGCAAAATATTCATCGAGACTGTAAAATGGTCTTGTAGCCAGATAACTTTTAAGCTTCTTTGAGAATACTCGCAGGTCTTCAGATTCTTTAATTTCATCTGGTAGATGGTTAAATACTTTAATTGCTGTGTAGTTGATGCTTTTTTGGAACTGAACAAAATTCGACCGTGGTAGTGTTAAATAGTGATTTCGTCTTAAGGTGGTTCTCCTTGCTCGATTTTCATACAACTTTCTTGGCACCCTAGCTCCTATTATATAGGGTTTCTTCACTTGTATATGTAATGTTTGGGTAGTATATATATTTCTGTCTTCGCAGAACGTAAAAAAATACTAGATTTTGATTAAAATTATTAAGAAAAAAGCCTTTGAATATTGGTAAAATTTTGCCTCATTGCTTGTTTGTGTGAGTGATGCTTATAGTATCGGTGTAATTCTAACATGGCGACTTCATTTGACAAGCAATCATTTTTAATTTGTCAAAGGTGTAACAGATGGCACTTTAAAACCGCAACACAGATTACCTGTGTATTTTGTTTTATTTTCACTCAATAGAGGGAGGTATATTTAATGCACAAAGCATGTTACGAGTATACCTACTCATTTAAGAATCTCCTTTCTGATATAATTTCATTCCCAGATTTAATATAACTTAATAATTATTATGATTATTACACAATAAAATACATTAATATATTTATAGAAAGGTCAGTCCAAACAATCATTCGCGTTACGGTCGTCCACCGAAAACCCTTGTGAATTCTGCTTTCGTTTCGGTAAATGTTCTCTGGAAAAGCCTATATTTATTGTAACAATGATTTTTAAACTAAAATACCTAGCTATATTTTTCTCAAAAATATATATAGTAGTGGACCCTATAATGGACGTGGAACCAGTTATGGGACAAAAAACCACAAATCCTCTAAAATAAGTATCTAAAAATAGTTTATAAACACTGTCTGTATATTATCATAAATATGAGTCTTAGAGCTGTTTCAATTTAAAGTTTCATTAAATTTGGTTATTTTTTAAGAAATTGGCGTCAACCCAAAAGTTGTCGTGTCACTGAAAAAAAATACCACTACGAATTCTTAACAACTTCGCTAAGAGAGGTGAGTTAATTTATTAAATTTTAATTAATTAATACTCGATGAAAACTAGAATGTGTTTTGTTAATTGCATTTACCATGAGATAATGTATACAACACACTATGTTGTGACTCCACAGATGTAAAAAAAATAGTGGTATTTGGCCCAATCCCATTATAGGAGCTGTAAAACTGCATGCCTCCTATAATGGGACAATTGACATTATAATGCTTGCCATGGCATAATTTCATGTTTAAACAATACAGAAGTAAAATGTAGTTACGAAATACGTCAACCAGGAGGTATTCTCGGACTTCGCATAAATTAATATCGTTTTTCCAAACTTTTATTTAACTTGCCCTGTTAGTTTGTGTGGGTCAAATTTTGGTAACTGAATTTGAGCCACTTTTCGATTTCCGATACAATTGAATTTTTTTGTAAGTACGTAATTAAGTATGCAAATCTGATGATAATGCAATATTATATATGATAACATCGACCTGATCTTATGATGGAGACAGGAGGTGGCCATGGGAATTTTATCGAAATAAACCCTAACTAATTGTGTTAGGTATATTAGAATTGTCTCGATGGATCTAATACAATAATAATTGGCTGTGGAAAGAAAAATACATTCATCGATAAAGGCTTATACCAAAAATTGATTTTTTTGCCATAACTTATACCCCATTTCAATATTTTATACTGATAGAGCAATGTCCATTATAGGGGGCCCATTACTGGATCCACGTCCATTACTGGGGGCCCATTACTGGAGCTTTGGTGTCCATGACTGGAGAAGAAAAAAACATAGTTTTAATTTGTTAAGTATGTGGAAACTCATTGCAATATCTTTGATACAACACGCCTAAAACATGAAAGACGGATAGGACTTTCATCTTTTAACACGCTAAGCGGTAGACCAGTTACATGTATAAGGGAAATATCATAAATACTCCAAATTTCTTCTTAAATGTCCCATGACTGGTGCTGTTACTATAGGTATGTGGAGAAAAATGTCATCTTCTTGTAAATAAACAAGATTCTATAATATCTTCTGCTTGTGCATAACAATAACATTAGTAGATGATACTTTTAGGGTTCCGTACCCAAAGGGTAAAACGGGACCCTATTACTAAGACTTCGCTGTCCGTCCGTCTGTCTGTCACCAGGCTGTATCTCACGAACCGTGATAGCTAGACAGTTGAAATTTTCACAGATGATGTATTTCTGTTGCCGCTATAACAACAAATACTAAAAACAGAATAAAATAAAGATTTAAATGGGGCTCCCATACAACAAACGTGATTTTTGACCAAAGTTAAGCAACGTCGGGAGTGGTCAGTACTTGGATGGGTGACCGTTTTTTTTTTTGCTTTTTTTTTTGTTTTTTTTTGCATTATAGTACGGAACCCTTCGTGCGCGAGTCCGACTCGCACTTGCCTGGTTTTTTTTCAAAAATGCTGCCTTTCACCCGAGTTAAAACACTCTACTTTTCATTTCGCATACGAGGAAAGTAAAATGCATGTGTTTTTTTAAATACATTTTTATAGTAGGTATTTTTGAGAGTAGGTATTTTTGAGAGTAGGTATTTTCAATTAACAATTTGGCCAAAAGTAATTTATGGAATGGGGAGTCAAATATCAGAATGGAAATTGTATAACAAATCCATTTATACCCAAATTTCAATTGCTTATTGTAAAAAGAATAATAAAATCGTACTTGTAATTGGAACCTAAACTGCTCTAGTGCAGAAACGTATCATTTCCTGCACACCTTTTACAACAACAATGACCCTCTTTCATATATTCGGTCAAATTGTGCTTTTTGAAAAACTAATTATAGCCAGCCTTTTATGAATGTAGTATGATACCTTAGGGTATGGTGCTTTACGCACACTAGCGTCCCTTCCCCTCCCCCTGACGCAACCCACCCTTTTTGCATGAAATATGTCCCGGTTCACAGTTTTTTACATTTTTTGAGGAAAGTATACATTTTAGGAAAAAAAGTGTCAATGAAAGAAATAATCCTTAATAAATTCTTAATAAAAAAGGTCATATTCATTTTTTTTATATCATGCACCTAATTCATGTATTAGCTTGTCAAAATTCGAAATAACATAGTTTTTACTTAGGGTTCGAAACTCATTTATTATACACGGTGTAACATGAGGAAACTGAATAATTTTAGCAGCGTATTCCTGATCACATTTAGAGACAAAAATGTCCTATAAACTTTTTTGAAATTCGCCTAGTTTCAGAGTTAATACCAATAAAAAAAAAACAAGTTTCTATTGTTACATAGTTCAAAACGCCTTTTTGATGGCGATGTTGCTACTATGGGATTTAGTCTAAATATCCTTATTGATATGTCAAAAAGTGACAAGTAACACTTTACAAAAACTAAGTTTTACGAAAAAAAAAACCATTTTAAGTGACAATTTTTATATACAAATTCATTCATAAAATTAAAAAAAAAACCAAAAAAAATTTTTTTTTTGGCGAAATTGACCTAAACACATATTACATCTTTTCCTTTTTTTGACCTCATGTATACATTTTAGGATAAAAGTGTCAATGAAAGAAATAGTTCCTTATTAAATTCTTAGTAAAAAAGGTTATATATTCATTTTATAACACTTATTATACAAGGTGTCCTCAAGAAATGCGAAAGATTTTATTTCTGAGGTCAAATTAAAAGAAGGAAAAAATGTTTGTATGAGTTTAGGTCAATTTCGCCGAAAACAATTTTTTTTATTGTTTTTAGGGTTCCGTACTTCAAAAGGAAAAAACGGAACCCTTATAGGATCACTCGTGCGTCTGTCTGTCTGTCTGTCCGTCTGTCACAGCCGATTTTCTCCGGAACTACTGGACCAATCAAGTTGTAATCTGGTACACATATGTAAGTTTGTAAACAAATGAATTTTAAACATGGGGGCCACTTTTGGGGGGTAAATGAAAAAATTAAAAAATAAAAATTTTCAAACTATATCATGTTACATATCAAATGAAAGAGCTTATTGTAAGGATCTCAAATATATATTTTTTATAATTTTCGAATAAACACTTTAGAAGTTATTCAAGAAAATAGGCAAAAAATGACTATTCCCCCCTCCCCCTTTATCTCCGAAACTACTAGGTTTAAAATTTTGAAAAAATACATAAAATAGGTCTATGATGACAGGAAAACCTATTAGAAATGTACAGTCAAGCGTGAGTCGGACTTAATTACAGTTTTTGATCCGACTCCTACGGATTTTTTAAAGATTTCACTCACGTTTCGCATAAATAATGTTTAGTTTTAAGTTTATAAAATACATATGTATGTTAGTCTGTAAGGTATTTGTAATATGGGCCTTGTTCCCTGAATTAAAAATCTAAATAAATAAATAAATAAAATAAAAAATACATTGTTAAAAATTGTGTAATATACGGAATCCTTGGAACGCGAGTCCGACTCGCACTTGGCCGCAATTTTTTAATTTTTTGAGTATATATGTATGTACATAAAAAGTAAATGTTATTGGTAAACTTGTCAGTTAACATGGATTTTTACTTTTTTTTCGGTAAACATAGTTTTTGCAACGTGTTACTTAATTGTCACTTTTTGACATATCAATAAGGATATTTAGACTAAATCCCATAGTAACAACATCGCCATCAAAAAGGCGTTTTGAACTATGTAACAATCATCATCATTTCAGCCTATATACGTCCCACTGCTGAGCACAGGCCTCCTCTCATGCGCGAGAGGGCTTGGGCTATAGTCCCCACGCTAGCCCAATGCGGATTGGATGTAACAATAGAAACTTGTTTTTTTTTTATTGGTATTAACTCTGAAACTAGGCGAATTTCAAAAAAGTTTATAGGACATTTTTGTCTCTAAATGTGATCAGGAATACGCTGTTAAAATTATTCGGTTTCCTCATGTTACACCGTGTATAATAAATGAGTTTCGAACCCTAAGTAAAAACTATGTTATTTCGAATTTTGACAAGCTAATACATGAATTAGGTGCATGATATAAAAAAAATGAATATGACCTTTTTTATTAAGAATTTATTAAGGATTATTTCTTTCATTGACACTTTTTTCCTAAAATATATTCTTTCCTCAAAAAATGTAAAAAACTGTGTACCGGGACATATTTCATGCAAAAAGGGGGGGTTGCGTCAGGGGGAGGGGAAGGGACGCTAGTGTGCGTAAAGCACCATACCCTATGGTATCATACTACATTCATAAAAGGCTGGCTATAATTAGTTTGTCTTCCCCATACATTAGAACACAATTTAACCGAATCAATAGCATGAGAAATGAAACGGATATTTCTTGTTTTCTTTGCATTAGCATTTTTCTCTCGATAATTTAATCAATTTGCAACATAAGTAGAAGAATCCTCATATATCCATAAATATCAAAATATAAAAGGACATACATTTTCAGAAGAATTCCCCGTGCGACGTTGCCAAGTGGTTTAAAGTACAACATGCTCGCAACGTTTGGATGTCAATAACTCGACAATGAAAAATTATATTTCAAATCAATTCAAACTTGATATTTTTGACAGTAATGGGTTACTTAAATAAGAAGGCATTTTTCGCCCGGGTCTACTATGGTCAAATGGTCTAGTGGCTTTTAGCTACTGAGTATAAGTCTAACAAGTTGAACAGCATGACAGGGTTCAAACCACGAACAAAGACTCATTTCTTTTTGTATTTATTTATTTATTTTGTTTCATCTTTTTGGAAATTTTATATGCCTTATTTTAAAAGTTATTTTAAGTAAATGTGTTGTATTTGATTATTTCATGTAGGTATATCATTTCAATAAAATTTTGGAAACTTATTTTATACCTGGTCAAGCAAATCTTGTCAGTAAAAAAACCGGGCAAGTGCGAGTCGGACTCGCGCACGAAGGGTTCCGTACCATAATGCAAAAAAAACAAAAAAAAAAGCAAAAAAAAAACGGTCACCCATCCAAGTACTGACCACTCCCGACGTTGCTTAACTTTGGTCAAAAATCACGTTTGTTGTATGGGAGCCCCATTTAAATCTTTATTTTATTCTGTTTTTAGTATTTGTTGTTATAGCGGCAACAGAAATACATCATCTGTGAAAATTTCAACTGTCTAGCTATCACGGTTCGTGAGATACAGCCTGGTGACAGACGGACGGACGGACGGACGGACGGACAGCGAAGTCGAAGTAATAGGGTCCCGTTTTACCCTTTGGGTACGGAACCCTAAAAAGGCGCGAAATTCAAATGTTCTATGAACGATATCCCTTCGCGCCTACATTTTTCAAATTTGCCGCCTTTTTCTACTGACAAGATCTGCTTGACCAGCTATACTTCGTCGATAGTTGACTTCTTATATACCTATTCTGCGATCCTAATTAGCCTCATGCATGACTTTTTTTTAATTATTTTAATCATTATTTATATCCTTTGAAATCGGAAAATAAAAATACTTTTATAAATCTTCCCATAATATTATTAAAAAATAATTAAAATACTGAAAATATTTTACTCACGTAAGTTTAGTTTCGAAGAATAACATACGCTTAAAATAATTCAAAAGAGAATGCTAAAATTATAAAATAAAAAAAAACTGGCATTGTCGGGGTTTGAACCATGTATCTTAGCTACAATCTGATTTTTTTCAAAATAGAGGCTACGGGTGCCACGAGCACATGACATTTGATGGTCGAAAACATTAGTTGCTTCTGAATGCGTTGTAATTCTTAATCGTTGCTCAAACAAGAATTTATTATTTAATTTCCAATCTTTTTTCAACAATAAACATTTCATCCGCTGCGCCCTCTAGGTTACTTTACTGTAACATTACGAATGTGCTGACATTTGACACTGACTTTAAGGTGACTTTAAGTACGTAAGTGTGCGTGAATGCAAGAAATTGCAATATTTTGCAGTTGGATTCCGGTAATAACGAAATGAGACAATGTTGAGTTGAACATGTCTCGATTTAGATGTAGTATTTTTTATAGTTTTCGCACATATCAACACATCTTATGAAACTTTGTATTTTGGGAGAAATAGTGAAAATCCACAATTCGTGCACAGTGACGCCATCTTTTGGCTGATAATCGGCATCCCATCCCTAGACATCCACCTTAACGAGTAACTTTGAGTTTGGTTCACCAATTTGTATGAGCTTTTATTTTTGTAAATATATCTGGCAACTTGGTAAATGTACATTCCAATGACGGTATTAATACCATGCTTAGTGAATAGAGGTCTATGTGTAGTAGGAAAACATTTTTCTATAATTCTAATGCATTTTTTTTGTATTAGTAGTATTTTGTTTACACTGGTACTATTTCCCCACACTTCAATAGCATATTTGATTAGGCTTTCTACGTAGCAAAAATATATAATTTTAAGTGTATTTACATCAACGACTTTTGCCATAGTTTTTAATGAGTAACAGGCTTTTGCAAGTTTTTTGGAGATGTAGTCTATGTGATTATGCCACTTCAGGTATGTATCTAACTCGATGCCCAGGAAACGAGTGGAATCTGTTTTATTTATGGGTAAATCCAAGATAACATCATCAGAGTTCACGGCTCGTCTGAAAATCATATAAAAACTTTTTTCATAATTTAACTTTAAACCATTTGCATCAAACCAATTACATATGTTATTCCAATTAAGTTTTGTTAACTCCTGTAGTAAATTATATGACTGAGCTTTGAATATTACACTAGTATCATCGGCATATAGGTATGGAGTTCCGCCTGATAAACTTTCTGGTAGATCGTTGATGAATATAATGAATAAGAGTGGCCCAAGAACAGATCCCTGCGGAACTCCACATCTAATGACGCTATCGTTAGAATTTGTGATAATTTCATTTCCATTATCATCATTATGCCTAAGTTCAACATATTGACGACGATTACTCAAATATGAAGATAATAGCGAATGAACAGATCCCCGTATACCGTAGTATTCTAATTTGCGTAGTAATATTTCGTGGCCTACACAATCGAACGCCTTACTAAGGTCACAGAAGATACCAGCACACTTCATACCATCATTAAGATTATCCATCACCTCAGAAACTAGCCCAGTAATTGCTAAACCTGTGTCCTTGTGTCTACGAAAGCCGAACTGATTAGCGGTTATATAGTTTCGTTCATTCATGTATTTTTCTATTCTTACTGCTATACACTTCTCGAAAACTTTGCCTATGACAGATATTAAGGAGATGGGTCTGTAATTGTTCATGTCCATAACACTCCCCTTTTTGTGTACGGGTATTACTTTAGCGTGTTTGAGTATGTCAGGAAACACACCAGCTATAATATGCTCATTAAATATATGGCACAAGGGTATGCACAGTATATCAATATTCCTCTTTAAAATGGCTGTATTTATGTCATCAGGTCCACATGCGTTACTATTTTTTAAGTTTTTAATAATAGCTATAATTTCATGTTCTAAAATTGGCGATAGGAACATTGACTTTTCATTGTCGACTTTTTTCTTTTGGAGATAAAAATTGTAGTCTATGCTAGGATGGTGTTTATTATCGTTTCCGATATTCACAAAGAAGTGGTTAAACATATTACTTATAGTCCTAGGGTCAGTTACAGTATCATTATTTATTTTTATTTTCCATTTCTTTTCCTTATATGTTTTTAATTTCCCAGTATTTTCTTTCACCATATCCCAAACGGCTTTAGATTTACATTTTGCGTTTCTAATTCTTGTTCTAGAGTAAATGATTTTTGCTGTCACAAGTGTTTTCTTAAGAGTGTTTTCATATAGCTTATAATATGCATGCAATTTATCATCATGGTTACGTCTTAGATTCAAGAGCATTCTTCTTTTATTTCTACAAGATTTTTTAATGCCTCGAGTCAACCATTTTTTGCTATTGTTGTTTTTAATAGTAATAATTTTAACTGGATAGAAAGTATTTATGAGTTTGTTAATGATATTATAAAATTTTATTATTTGTTGGTCATGGCCACAGTTACAAAACACGTTCCACCAATCAATTAATTTAAGAGCATTTCTGAATTGTATATTAGCTGCTTCTGTGTACCATCTCTTTTTAACTGTCTTGATAGTTCTTTTGTTAGATAAATTATGAACATTTAATGATATAACTTGGACATCATGGTCGGAAAATGAGCACGGGACTATCATAGTATTATTATAATTGTTTATATCTGTAAATATATTATCTATAGTTGTTGCAGAGGTCTGGGTGGTTCTTGTTGGTCCCATAATAGTGGGCTTTAAGTTATGTTCTCGAAGAGTTTGTAAAAACTCTTTAGAGTTCGGGGATGAGGTGTCTGCTATGTTGATATTGAAGTCACCACAGATTAGGATGTTATGTTTATTAAACTTCTGAAGAAAATAATCTATTTGTTTTATGAATAATTTAAAATTGGAGTGAGGACATCTATATACGACTATAACAAATATTTTTTGTCCGTCCAATTCCATACAAATTCCACACATTTCACAGGTCTTTTCTTTATAATAAGAGGTAATATCTAATGGAGTGCAATGTTGAGTAATATCATTTCTGACAAAGATAAGAGTACCTCCACCTCTAGACAAAATGCGAGCTGTATCGACAGCCACACAATATCCCGGTAAATTAATAGCTTGTGATTCATTCGGTTCAAGCCACGTTTCCGTTATTGCTATTACAGCAGGATTTTCTTGTAATTCGAATTCTAAAAATGCTTCTAAGCTGAGCAGTTTGTTTCTTAGTCTGTTAATATTAAGGTGCATCACAGAAAATACATCTTCCAATGTTTCGTTAGTCAAGGACATGTCAGCATTCATAAAAAAGCCAGGCTATTATAAAACTTCTCATTAATTAACCTAAGTGTATCATTAATTGACATAGCCAGTTTAAATTTTCCTCTAGGGTTTAATTTATATCCATCTTTATAGTCTCTATCTGTTAAGTTATCTCCTATACATGAAATAACTACGTTATTATATTTACATGGTAAGTTACGAAGTCCATTGTTAATATGATTGATAAATTGATTAAAATTATAATCGTTAATGCAGTTTGGTATGGTGCACACAATAACATTACAATTTACAATAGTCTTAACAGCATCGTCTATATAAGTAACTACTTCACTTGGAGTATGAGCATAGAAGTCACAGCCTCCTGTCATTATCACAACAGAGTCCTTTTTTGTAAAATGCATTGCTTTTTGTCCTATATTCATCAGTACTCTCTCGGTGGATCCGAGGTAAACCACGTCCGTGCATATATCGTAATCCTTCCGCCTTATCTTAGATAGTATAAAAGACAGTTCCGTGCCATGCAGGTCCGACACAATCAGAAGTTTAGGCTTCGTTTTCTTTTCTTGATCTTCTAAATTGTTTCTTTCACATTGTACAGTATCGCTCGTGCATATACTGGGACCTGGGTTAGCTTTCAATTGGTCTTCTTCATTAGTGGTTTTGTTAGCTAGTGTATCTGCAATGTCTTGTATTTTCTTCTGCATCGTTTTTAGGGAACGCTGCACTGGTAGAATACCATTACTCTTCTTCTTTAATAGATTGAAGTTGGTTTTAAGTTTTTTGTAGTTATTTGTAATATTTCTTAGACGGCAGATCAATTTGTTAACTTTAATATTAAGGTCCTTATTACAATCTTCAAGTATTTTTATTTCCGCTGGTGAATTTATGGTATCTTGATTTCCAGTTGCTTCCCTCATTCTGTTTATTTCACTTATTAGTTCAGAGTTTTCTTCCTCTAGTTCTTCAATTTTTGTCGCCAAATTCCTATTAAGTTGTTCATCCTTTAGTATCTTACATTTTAACGGTGTCAAAATTTCTATATTATCTGTTTCTACGGTACTAATATGCTGTGTGAGGTCATTATTGTCATGAATTAATCTATCTATTTGTATTTTAAGTTGATTACATGCTTCTTCTTTTTCTTTAACTAGGTGCTTTAGTGATTCGTTTTCCTCGCTTAGTTTTACATATTTCTGCTCATTTTCTTCGTATTTTAACTGCAAATTCTTGTAAAGCTCTTTTGTAGTTTTGTTTTCTGTTTTCAAACTTAAAATAATTTTATCCTTATCATTTATTTGTTTGAGATATTTATTTTGATCTTGTAGGCCTTCCTCGTCACTATTTGTTGCGCTGCTTGGTACATCGGCAATGGTCAATGCCTGTGTTCTGGTAGTTTTACGTGTTATTTGTCTCTTTTTATCCATTGCTTTGCTTCTTTAAATTGAATTACACTTCTTTATGTTTATTATATAATCCTGTAGCATCACACATACAGTAGGCCAGGGAGGCAAATATGAAAAAATAAAAATTTCTTAAGAAAAAATAAAATAAAAACAAAAATAAAATTGTCTCTTTCTGCTGGTTTCGAACCGGGGGCACGATTGTAGTTTTAAGTATCGATTGTCACTGTAGTCAATTTTAATTTGTGTTTCATTCAGAGTTTTTAATATAGTACTGTTAAAAGTTCTTTGTAAAACAGTAATGCTTTCAATAAAAAAATAAAAATAAAAAATATAAAAATAAAAAATATAAATAAGAGTCCACCACAAAAAAATAAACTTTAAAAAAAGAAACAAAAATTGTCTCTGCCGCCGCCGGGATTCGAACCGTCGCCCGTAGAGCGTATTTTTTAAGCAAGGTGCTTTCCGCGTCAGCCACTTCGCTCTTCACGAATTTTGCGATCTCTTTGTTATAGGTATATAAAAGGTTAGCAGGTACGTTGATAAAAACTCTTTTCGATTCCACCCGCATTCAAAACAAAGCAAAACCACAAATATTTATCACTGTTCTGTTTCCCGAATAAAAGTCTTTTGTCATTATTTTGGTTGTAAAAGGCACAAAAATTATCACATTTATCACTGATGTATGCAACACTTTACTTAGTCTGAGTTTTGCGTCAGTTCTATTACACCTTTGTTGTGATTGTGCACAGAGTAAAAGTCACATAATTTGTTAGTTTTCGACATTTCCAGTCGCGGATAACATTGTCACTGCATATTTAGCCACTAATTTAATTGTTTATTGCCATTTTATTATGTGTTGAGCACTTTTTCGAATATTAAATAAATAATTAACGAGGAGCCTATGTTTACAATGACAGCGGCGCCATATGGACCATTGTCTATCATGGTTCATGAGTTACCCTGGAGTTAGCCTGGTGACAGACTGATAGACGGACAGACGGGCACTAGAGTCTTAGTAATAGGGTCCCGTTTTTACCCTTTAGTAATAGGGTCCTGTTTTTACCCTTTGGGTACGGAACTCTAAAAAAGACGTAGGGTTGTCATAACAGGGCAATCAACATTGTTATTATACGCCGAAAGACTCAGTGTGATTGCACTGTTAATGAGGTTTTCAAAATAATCCGCACAACTATCTCAAATAGTGTAAAGGTCATTATGAATATGGCCTGCTTAGCCACTTCCGCTGCTGACTGTATTCTTACTGTGTTTTTTTTTTCAGGTATTGCTCGTACTGGTTCGGGTAAAACAGCAGCTTTCCTCTGGCCTTTACTGGTCCACATCATGGACCAAAAGGAGCTTGCTCCGGGCGACGGGCCCATCGGCCTTATACTGGCACCCACCAGAGAATTAGCACAGCAGGTAAGAATAGAATATAATATAAATTATTCGTAAACAGAGAAGGGGAAATTATACAAAATAGATAAACATAAGAGCGGTCACATTGCCACGAAACGGTGGTAATATTGAATACTAGCCTCTTGGGGTTCAATGTCCGAATACTAGTACAAATTACCTCCAATGAAAATTAAATCTTAATGAAATGGAATAGAGTTTCTTTTATTTTGTTTCGTTCGATTTTGAAACAAAACAAATTCAACTCTATTTTCTAATACGGTTGATTCAAATTCGATTGCCAATTTTCCTCGTATGGTGGGCCGCTTGAGGCTAGTCTGTCTAGGCATTTTTTTGTACACCATCGTTTAATTGATGGGTAAGAGGGGTAACAATGTGATGTAAGATGGTGCTCATATTATATCCTCCTAAGGCCCAAGGTCCTACCTATAGTACTTATTCAGTTCAATGAAATTTAAATCATATTCAATTGGAACAGAGTCGCATTTGTTTTGTGTCGTTCAATTTTCAAACAAAACCAAAATCAACTTTATTCCCTGCACTGAAGGTTAAAATTTCAGTAGCCAATTCTGGATTTTTTATGTGTATGGCTGGGCCTTAGGAGGGTATAGTAGTCTGTCTAGACCATTTAATTCTAAGCCATCATTTAATTGAGCCCTAACATCAAAAGAAAAGACCGAAAAACTGGCGCAGTCAGTAGGTTGCTATAAATTACGCACGATTTGCGTTAGTTGTATAACGGTTTATTGAGAACACACTTTAACCGTAGTCTTATCCTGTAATTATCTTTATGTTTAATGAAATTTTATCCTTTTATAGATTTACATGGAGGCAAAGAGGTTTGGCAAGGTGTACAATATCAGATGCGTGTGCTGCTACGGTGGCGGCTCCAAGTGGGAGCAAACCAAAGCTTTAGAGGGTTAGTATGTATACCGACTCTGCAGCAGGGCAGCTCGTATCTGTTTTTTCTGCATGACTATACCAGCATACCTAATCCTTTATGGTTTCCTCGGTTGCGCCATTAAAAAATCGAGGACCGGCGAGGTTTGGTTACCTAATTCCAAGAAGCAGCCACATTTTACGGAATCAACTGACATTTCTTCGATTTGAGTCATGTTTTCGAACACGCGGAGGTCCTAACCGAAGACCTTCTGAAACTACACACACGTCTCACAGTGCTTATTCTTAACCTTTTGGATGCCAATGACCGATATATACGCACCGCAGGTCTAATACCAAAGACGGATTAATCGATCACAGACGACCACAGAGCAACATGCTACGTACATATGCATAAAGTTCAATTTCAGTTTTGACACTTCGGTGACGTGGCGTCCGAGTGACAGCTTTTGTGTTTGACACGGCGTCGAAAAGGTTAAATTCCACAATATTGTACTTCTTTATCTAACGTTTGTACTGAAGTATTGTTATGTCTGTAGGTGGCGGTGCCGAGATAATAGTGGGTACGCCGGGGCGAGTCATCGATCTAATCAAGTGTAAAGCGACCAACCTCCAACGCGTCACCTACCTAGTGCTCGATGAGGCTGATCGCATGTTCGACATGGGTTTCGGTAAGTATTGTTATGTGTGTAGGTGGCGGTGCCGAGATAATAGTGGGTACGCCGGGGCGAGTCATCGATCTAATCAAGTGTAAAGCGACCAACCTCCAACGCGTCACCTACCTAGTGCTCGATGAAGCTGATCGCATGTTCGACATGGGTTTCGGTAAGTATTGTTATGTGTGTAGGTGGCGGTGCCGAGATAATAGTGGGTACGCCGGGGCGAGTCATCGATCTGATCAAGTGTAAAGCGACCAACCTCCAACGCGTCACCTACCTAGTGCTCGATGAGGCTGATCGCATGTTCGACATGGGTTTCGGTAAGTATTGTTATGTGTGTAGGTGGCGGTGCCGAGATAATAGTGGGTACGCCGGGGCGAGTCACCGATCTCATCATCATCATCATCATCATCTCAGCCATAAGACGTCCACTGCTGAACATAGGCCTCCCCCTTAGTCACCGATCTGATCAAGTGTAAAGCGACCAACCTCCAACGCGTCACCTACCTAGTGCTCGATGAGGCTGATCGCATGTTCGACATGGGTTTCGGTAAGTATTGTTATGTGTGTAGGTGGCGGTGCCGAGATAATAGTGGGTACGCCGGGGCGAGTCACCGATCTGATCAAGTGTAAAGCGACCAACCTCCAACGCGTCACCTACCTAGTGCTCGATGAGGCTGATCGCATGTTCGACATGGGTTTCGGTAAGTATTGTTATGTGTGTAGGTGGCGGTGCCGAGATAATAGTGGGTACGCCGGGGCGAGTCATCGATCTGATCAAGTGTAAAGCGACCAACCTCCAACGCGTCACCTACCTAGTGCTCGATGAGGCTGATCGCATGTTCGACATGGGTTTCGGTAAGTATTGTTATGTGTGTAGGTGGCGGTGCCGAGATAATAGTGGGTACGCCGGGGCGAGTCACCGATCTCATCATCATCATCATCATCATCTCAGCCATAAGACGTCCACTGCTGAACATAGGCCTCCCCCTTAGTCACCGATCTGATCAAGTGTAAAGCGACCAACCTCCAACGCGTCACCTACCTAGTGCTCGATGAGGCTGATCGCATGTTCGACATGGGTTTCGGTAAGTATTGTTATGTCTGTGAGTGGTGGTGCCGAGATAATAGTGGGTACGCCGGGGCGAGTCACCGATCTGATCAAGTGTAAAGCGACCAACCTCCAACGCGTCACCTACCTAGTGCTCGATGAGGCTGATCGCATGTTCGACATGGGTTTCGGTAAGTATTGTTATGTCTGTGAGTGGTGGTGCCGAGATAATAGTGGGTACGCCGGGGCGAGTCACCGATCTGATCAAGTGTAAAGCGACCAACCTCCAACGCGTCACCTACCTAGTGCTCGATGAGGCTGATCGCATGTTCGACATGGGTTTCGGTAAGTATTGTTATGTGTGTAGGTGGCGGTGCCGAGATAATAGTGGGTACGCAAAGTATGGAACTAGAATGTGATGTCAGCTGTATTTTAGCCGAGTCTTGGCACCGCCCCTATTCAATCGGAGATGCATGAGACGAGACGAGAAGGGAGCAGCACGTACACGCTCCTTCTCGGCCTGTCTAGGGGTCTCTCCACGAGTGTTTACAGCCCGTATAAAAGATCATTTGAGGGCTATTTTCGACTAGTCAAATATTTCATTTTAAATATCCGATTCTAATTTGAGCACTTTTTTCAGAGCCCCAAGTCCGGTCAATCTGCAACCACGTGCGTCCCGACCGGCAAGCGCTGTTATTCTCGGCCACGTTTCCTCGCCGCGTGGAGCGGCTGGCACGCGACGCGCTGCACGACCCGGTGCGCGTGCAGCACGGCGCCGCCGGCGAGGCCAGCGCGCTCGTCACGCAGCGCGCGCAGTGAGTACAGGCCAGGCCACACCGGCTGCGTGTGCGTACACGTGCACGTGAAAGTGCGCTAAGATGTTGTGGCCGCGCACGCACACGACACGCTAGCGGTGTGTCGTCTCTCATAAATAACTGTATATTACAACGCGCACGTGCACGTCCACGTCTACGCACACGCACCCAGTGTGCACAGGCCTTACACCCACGTGCGGCTGACCAGCGAGGCCACGTGCCCGCGGCGTGCACAGCGGCAACATTGATTATGCACATATCAATGTGTGCTAACTAAGGGCACGAATACTTAAATGATGTAATATTTTCTAACATTTTAGAAAGGAAGTGTTTAAATAACTCCATCAGTGCTTAAAAATAACCCAATGAATCCAATGATAGAAGGCCACCTTAAAGAAAAGAAGTATCCGACATAGTCAATTTATAACTAGAATTGTAAGAAAAATTTAGTGTCCGTAGGCTGGCTAAAAGCATCCGATACTAGTTCCGCCACTCTAGTGCTGAAATTTATAAATATTTTGAAGAATTGAGACACAACAATTAGTTAATCCCGAATAATTCAATGTTTTTTCCACTTCCTTTTTCTATTTGCAGTATATTCAACAAGCCGGAGGAGAAATGGACGTGGCTACTGAATAATCTAGTCGAGTTTCAGTCTGCGGGCAGTGTTCTAATATTCGTCACTAAAAAGGTACACAAATATGCGGTAAAACATAGAAATACCTATTTAAACAAAGAAATGCATTTTCTCAAAAATGTACGGCAAAGTCGACTTTGCCGTCTAAAAAATAGGTCGCGAAGCGCGTAGTTTATGGTCAGTCAAAAATTAAAAAGTTAAAAACATTGCAGTCTCGATTTTGGGACTGCAATGTTGCATACAAATTCCATTATTTGTCGAGTTCCAAACTTTTTAAAAGTTGAAATGACCATATCAAATGAAGGCACAGGCCCATTAAACAGCCAAACCGATGATTAGTACCGCGATTATTTAGATGTCTCAAATAGGTTGGCGTATTTTTGGCAGAAAAATACACTTCTATTTTTTCATTAAAAAAAATAAAAAGGCGGCAAGGGTTTTTTCTGTCAAAATAAATATATATGTAAGAACGTTGCTTTTGTAAAATATTTCTATGATATTTATATTTCTTGCACCACTTTTGAGAAAAGCACTATATATGACTCGGCTGGAAGGCTACTTGCTGGCTTCGGATTCAATTAAACGGACTCCCAAGGTCGTCCGTTTAAAACGAATCCTCAGCCTGCAAGTACCTAGCTACTTCCGAGCCTCGACAATAATGTAGCAATGCACCAGCAATGTACGTAAAGGCTGAATCAACTTTTTCTTGTCACTAGTTGCCATGGTTAAGGTCTCCTGGATAACTCTTAAAATACCAGTCTTGTCATATTTAAATGAACCAAACTCGAATTTTTTAGTTGTTATAAGGCCTTTCCATAATTGCCATAACCATAATTTTTGCCATAATAGACATAGACCTTGCCATAATGGGACATCTAACTAAGCATGTTTGTAGAACATGGTACAGCAGTTCTTTTAACACACTATGCTACGATTGTCTCCTGGCTGATACGACAGAATTACAACAAGAAATAGTTGATCGACCCTAAATTACAAGTTTTATCGTAGTGAAACAGTCTTAAAACCGCATATTTTCAGCTGGAAGCGGAGCAAGTGGCAGCAAACCTGGGTGTCCAGCAATACGACGCGTTATTACTACACGGAGACATGGAACAAGCAGATCGTAACAAAGTCATCACGGCGTTCAAGCGTCAGGAGGTCAACATTCTCGTCGCTACTGATGTTGCTGGTGAGTTAATTTATTTGTTAGTTATTTATTTGTATTTTTTAATACCAAGGAAGCGTATAACGGAAATGCTTATCTTGAATTGTTGTATGGCATCATATTTTGGGGTAATTCGGTGAAAATGCTCGACGTTACTGAAGTTGCTGATGGTTTGTTTTCGTCATTTTAATTTTTTTTTATTTGAGGAAGGCGTATAACGGACATGTATGTCATTAATTGACGTATGGCGTAATATTTTGGGGTAATTCGGTAAACTCGTCGCTCCAGATATTGCTGGCGAGTTACTTCATAATTTTTAACTTCTATTTAGTAGGTACTTACATCACCTTGTTGAGATTACTATGAAATTAGGTCGATTTGTGTTTTTTTGCTAGGTACATCGGCAATCGTTTGCCAGACAAAGCTGATCGAGTTGCAGTTGATTGTCCTATGTATGTTGTTTATGTCTGTATGTGTATGTATGTTATTTATTATTTCAGCGCGCGGTCTCGACATCCCACACATCCGCACCGTTATCAACTACACTGTAGCGCGAGACGTGGACACACACACGCACAGAGTGGGTCGAACTGGCCGCGCCGGCGTCCGCGGCGACGCCTACACCTTACTAGAGCGCGCCAAGGACAAGGACTTCGCTGGACACTTGCTTAGGAATCTGGAGCAGGCTCAACAGGTAACACCAGTGATAGACAGGGACCCAGTCATGGACAGTCGCCAACTACACTGTAGCGCGCGACGTGGGTACACAGAAAAAAAAAAATCAAATCCAGAATACTTTAAAACACTGAAACTTCGTACACCTCAGTAGCAGGAAAAAACCCAGGAAGAAAAAGAAGGCAAAATAAAAAAAACGTTTCACAAAAAATAACCACAAACATACACTAACTACAAGGCACAAAGAAAAACGGAATCCGATAAAGTATTAACCACGTGTAAGGGCGCCAGTGTCGCGTTCTTGTGCGTTTTAACCTACTAGATGTCCCGCTAGGGATGGGAAATTATAAATGAGTAGGCAGAAGAACGGTACAAAATAATTATTTATTACTATAACCAGCTCAGGTGGTAAAAACGGGTAAATGTCGTGGTTCGCGCTAATACTTTATAACGATCGGATTCCGCTAGTCGTTGCAGCCGAAGTACTCCCCTGACGGTGCCGAGGTGGTAGGCGCTGGTGTTTCTGTCCGGCGCTGAGTTCAGCGCAGCTTCGAACTGCGTGGCGCTGACTCGGGGAAAGGGCCAGAAGCACGCCAGTAGCAAAACGGCAAGCGGGCGGCAAGCAGGAAGCCAACAAGTCACTCTGGACTTTGGACCCTGGAACGCGCCATCAGACAATGCGTTAGAAACGGTCCATAAGCCTTTGTGAACACCAACGGCAAGCGGGAAAGCACTATGGTAGTTGTGTTGCCGTGGAAGTTCACAATTCAGATACGGAGATTACAAAAAGGCGAAGTAATTTAACGAAAGAAATAAATTTAAATGCAATTATATTTTTAATACAAAATGGAGGGTCGGTTAACATTTGGCCATGATGACTATGAACAAAACTATAGTGATGAAGTTATAAATCTTTAGTTAAATGGCAATTACTAAGAAATGGTTGTGATTTCGATATGCAAGTTAAAATTCCAAAGCAATAAAATAGCACTACAACATTCTAAGCAAGTAGCATATAAAATGTATCCACTTACCCAATTCGGGGTACACTTAAAAACATAATTAAACACCACAGTGATTTTATAATGGTTGAGGAACACGTAGGGACGAAGTTAAAATTCGATTACGGTTTCTATATTTGATCCGTAGCAGCGATCGATAATTAAGCGACGTGCGTTCCACTCAACTGCAATGGTAAAATGAACGAGCCAACGCCGTGCGCGATGACACAGCGCACCGATCAATGCATTCGTTCATGCACTCGCGAATGTGAACATTATTGTGAGTGAATGTTATAACTATGGCGCGACATATTTAAATTAACCAGCGTGATGATGATTTTATAATCTAAATTACCTAGTTCTAAGACAGTATTTTTGTATATTTTAGTGTGTACATTAGTTTAGTATTGTAAATATTTTTTAATTAGGTAAGTAGTAGTTCTTAAGGTCTATTTTTATTAAACATGTAACGTATTACGTTACAACACACACACGCACAGAGTGGGTCGAAATGGCCGCGCCGGCGTCCGCGGCGACGCCTACACCTTACTAGAGCGCGCCAAGGACAAGGACTTCGCTGGACACTTGCTTAGGAATCTGGAGCAGGCACAACAGGTAACACCAGTGATAGACAGGGACTCAGTCATGGACAGTTATCAACTACACTGAGCGCGCGACGTGGACACACACACGCACAGAGTGGGTCGAACTGGCCGCGCCGGCGTCCGCGGTGACGCCTACACCTTACTGGAGCGCGCCAAGGACAAGGACTTCGCTGGACACTTGCTTAGGAATCTGGAGCAGGCTCAACAGGTAACACCAGTGATAGACAGGGACCCAGTCATGGACAGTTATCAACTACACTGTAGCGCGCGACGTGGACATACACACGCACAGAGTGGGTCGAACTGGCCGCGCCGGCGTCCGCGGTGACGCCTACACCTTACTGGAGCGTGCCAAGGACAAGAACTTCGCTGGACACTTGCTTAGGAATCTGGAGCAGGCACAACAGGTAACACTAGTGATAGACAGGGACCCAGTCATGAACAGTTATCAACTACACTGTAGCGCGCGACGTGGACACACACACCCACAGAGTGGGTCGAACTGGCCGCGCCGGCGTCCACCTTGCTAGAGCGTGCCAAGGACAAGGACTTCGCTGGGCACTTGCTTAGGAATCTGGAGCAGGCTCAACAGGTAACACCAGTGATAGACAGGGACCCAGTCATGAACAGTTATCAACTACACTGTAGCGCGCGACGTGGACACACACACCCACAGAGTGGGTCGAACTGGCCGCGCCGGCGTCCACCTTGCTAGAGCGTGCCAAGGACAAGGACTTCGCTGGGCACTTGCTTAGGAATCTCGAGCAGGCTCAACAGGTAACACCAGTGATAGACAGGGACCCAGTCATGGACAGTCATCAACTACAATGTATATAACGCGTGATGTCGACACATACACGCACAAAGCGGGTAAATGGCCGCACAAGTAGCAGAGTGGCCATTATTCGGACTTTGTTGTTGATTTTTGACAAAATACTTAGTTTTGTTTGTTTGCTTGAGATTCTAAATCAGCGGTCGGCAACCTTTTAGCAGCCAAGGGCCTAATAGTAGTTACCGAAAATGACGAGGGCCGCACTTTGTTAATATTTGTGACTTTATCACTTTTATCAGACATTGCCGTTTGTCAATATTAGTAATATTATATACAAATTAAAGTTGACGGAAAGCATTATAGATCTGAACCACAACAAATGACAATAGGAGTCCCACAAGGCTCATCGTTGGGAAATGTTTTATTCTCTATATTTTTGAATGACGTAGCTAACTTAGATATTGACGCTGAAATAATTATATATGCGGATGACACAACAATAGTTGTGAATGCCGAACCAGACGAAAATTTAGTTAATAAAATAAGTGTAATTCTGTCGAAATTAGAAAATTGGTTTAAAATTAATGGTCTCAAGTTAAACTCTGAAAAGACACATATAATGAAATTTAGTACCTGGCAAAAAGAGAATGATAATATTGAAATAATTACCTCCAAGGGTGTAAAACTCCAAAGTGTTCAAAACGTGAGGTTATTAGGGTTTGATTTAGACCCTACTCTTTCGTGGAAGACACATATAAATTCGATTTGTGGAAAGTTAGCAAAGGGTGTATATGTCACCGTAAAATTGTAAAAAGCGTTAGTTTATAATCTAACTAGCGAGATTGTAAACTGTCGAAAGATTGTGTACCGTAACTTAGTGATTACAATTTTACGGATTGTTTTTCGGTAGATTATAATCTATCGACAAGAAACCGTAAAATTGTGAACCGACACACGAGGAAACGCACCTCGCATGCTGATTGGTCCGTCTTACAGTACGCCGTTCTGTGTACATAGAGTTAAGAATCAAACACGGGTGTCTGTCATATTAATAAAATACGCTTCAAATATTGTGATATCAAGTACCTATTGTATTTGTTATTAGTTAAGAAGAGTATCAATCATTCTGATATTATTTAAGAAAACATATAGTAACATAATAATAAAATCAGAAACGTCACTTTCTCGTGAAACAAAAAAAATATACAATAATAATAAGAGAGTCGGTCAGGGTCTCCGGCATGTCTTCGTTGGTCGGAGTGGACCTCAAGGGGACCCGCAGGAGTCTCAGCTTTGGCTTGCCTTCATTGGCCGTCCAGGGAGGAGTCGCTAGAGCTATATGCTCCAGGGGTGGTTGCGAAAGATGCATAACACGCGAGTTGGCACAGTGGCTGGTAACAGCCACTGGGTAGAAAGCTGCGCACACCTCTCGACACCCCTGAGCCGCTCACACCGATGTTGCGCCTGGCCGTCTTTACGATGGCGCATCAGGTGCCCATCAAACGAGTGGCGAGTCACTGCCTGCTTCGATAACTTGTGCAAGCAATGTTATGGCAGGTGTCCGGACTTCTTTGCAATAGCCCAGTCTTTTTTTTCACCCAAACTTAAACCATAGACCAGTACTCTGTCCATATTCTCTACAATAGCTTACAATGTCTGCTGAAACCGGTTCACGGGTATCTATTGATTTACCCGTGAATGGGTCCCAGAAGGCGTTCTATATGACATCAAATTTCTCCAAACGGCCTCTACGTGTTGGATCTATATCCCCACGTACGCCTTATAGTTAAATGACCGGGCTCGAAAGACCCGGGTGTTTTAAAACGGAGATACAAATAATAACTCACCCGATATACGTCCCATTGCTAGGCACGGGCCTCCTCTTATGCGCGAGAGGGCTTGGGCTATCATCCCCACGCTAGCCCAATGCGGATTGGGGACTTCACATACACCTACCATTTCCTCACGATGTTTCCCTTCACCGAAAAGCTAGTGGTAAATAGTTATCAAATGATAATTCGTACATAAGTTACGAAAAACTCATTGGTACGGGCCATGCAGGATTTAAACCCGCGACCTTCGGATTGAAAGTCGGATGTCATATCCACTCGGCCACCACCGCTACAACAATACGATATAGAATCATGAACGTTACATTCTTGCTCTTAAGTTAAGGATGACCCACGCTAGACCAGGCCGGGGCCGGGCCGGAGCTTCCGGCACTTCGTTTTCCATGGAAAGCACCACGTGATCACCGATCAGCCGTCATAGATAATTACATGTCGGACGCCTCGGAAATACAACTAAATATAAAAGTAAAAATCAGAAACGCAGCAATATTTCCCCTCTTTTTAGCGTTCCGTACCCAAAGGGTAAAACGGGACCCTATTACTAAGACTTCGCTGTCCGTCCGTCCGTCCGTCCGTCCGTCCGTCCATCCGTCCGTCCGTCCGTCCGTCCGTCTGTCACCAGGCTGTATCTCACGAACCGTGATAGCTAGACAGTTGAAATTTTCACAGATGATGTATTTCTGTTGCCGCTATAACAACAAATACTAAAAACAGAATAAAATAAAGATTTAAATGGGGCTCCCATACAACAAACGTGATTTTTGACCAAAGTTAAGCAACGTCGGGAGTGGTCAGTACTTGGATGGGTGACCGTTTTTTTTTTGCTTTTTTTTGTTTTTTTTTTGCATTATGGTACGGAACCCTTCGTGCGCGAGTCCGACTCGCACTTGTCCGGTTTTTTATCATTTGAAGTGCATTTCTTTGGTTAATCACAGATGAATTTTACTTCACCATTCAGCAACAATGTCATGTAGGTAACTAATTTTAAAGTTTTTAGTAATTTCCAACACGAAATCAATTTACAGTAATCAAAACACTGTTTGTTTGCATTCGACAACAGATCTATGTATTTATCGACATTAAAATATGGCGGAGCGCGGCTCACAACGTTCAACCAATCAGCGCTTGAGGCGCGTTGCTTCGTATGCCAGTTCACAATATGACGGTTTCACTTCGATAGATTATAATCTAACGAAAAATAAAGCGTTAAATTGTAAGCAGTATGTTAAGGTACACAATATTTCGTTAGTTTACAATCTCGCTAGTTAGATTATAAACTAACGGTTTTTACAATTTAACGGTGACATATATATCCTTAAGCAGTTAAGGACCCTTATCTCTAGTGACAATCTTAAAGAAGCGTACTATGCATATGTGCACTCAATCCTTTCATACGGAATCCTGTTATGGGGAAATGCAACAGATTTTGAGCGCGTCCTAAAAATGCAGAAACGTGCAATCAGAGTCCTGGCTAACGCAAAGTACAGAGATAGTTGCAGGGACCTTTTTAAAAGCCTAGGAATCTTAACATCAGTGTCAACATATATTTATGAGGTATTATTATACGTAAGAAAAAACCAGAGTGAATTTGTATGTACTAGGGATATCAGTGTTCGCCCAACAAGGTATCCAGACAATCTGAGGCCAATAAAAAGTAGATTGAACATTGCTAAAAAATCCCCCAAGATAATGGCTCAGAAATTATATAATAAGCTGCCAAAAGAAATTAAAGCCGAAACTAATATCAACACGTTCAGTCTCCAAGTAAAGAAATTGCTACTCAATAAGACAGTGTACAGCATAAAGGAATACCTAAATAATGAATATAATCACACCTCAAATATGTAATTTAATATTGTAATTTGCAAACGATTATAGCATGTATTATTTACTAGATTATTTTTTTTGTACATTTTTGACGATCTTAATATGTATTCATCTTTATATTCGGTTGTAATAAAAACATGTAATACTTATTGAGAAATAAATGAATCTAAATCTAATCTAAATCTAAATCAAAATAGCTCTGTACAAAATAGTTCTGTTTCTTTTTAGAAATAAAGGAATGTCTCCTTTAAGTAAAATAAGCCAGCTTAAGGATTTAAGGTAGTTTCCCTCCAGGGCCCGACTTATCTTCCACACTGTATATAATAATAGACCGGCTAAGATCATGTCGGGCCATGCTCAGTGTCGTGGGGTTCCGTAGTTATCCTTCCGTCACAATAGGCTGACCTGTACTCTGTAGCTGTTAGTATAGAACAGGGGTCTCCACTTCTTCACCTGAGGGCCATATTGCGCCTCTGAAACTTACGCGCGGGCCACCGTCGGTTTTTGCGCCGGGGGAGGGTGCCTGGTCGCTGCTGGTAGGAACAGTTCCACTCAATGAATGCTGAACCCCTGGAGCCTGACTCCCGCGGGCTGGATAGTGGGCACTCGCTTTGGGTGTTGGCGGGCCGGATTGGAACGCGTCGCGGGCCGGATTTGGCCAGCGGGCCGGGGTTGGGAGACCCCTGGTATAGAAGATTGTTAACAAAGGGGTGAAAATATGATGCTTGGTGCCTTTCACCCGACTAAAACAATCTACTATTCATATCGAATATGAGGAAACCAAAATGACAAGGCAAATTTGCATAATCAGTATTCAATTATAGTAATAGCGCAAGCGCTGCGCCGCTGCTGGCCGTAGTGGCGGAGAGATGGGATAGTGCATTAATTAGGCACTGGACCTCTAAACTTCTTAGTTCAGGTACGGTCAGCCAAGAAAGTGGTCTACCACTTTTCGACTCTATCAATCAGATGATAGAGTCGAAAAGTACCGTACTAACATAGTAATTTAAGTAAGTTTATAACTAACAAAATATGGATTGAATCGTCCGAAATAAATGTTTGTTTTTAATCCGCTACGCGGACTGTGACTTTTAGGTACGTATAGATAGTAATTTGGGCCAAAATAGCGACTGAATGGGCACCACAGGTCACCCGAGACAGATCTGACCAAACATGAAATTGCGAAACGACCTGGACTCATTTTGTGGCGACTGGCGGGGGAGCATGCACAAAGCCGTGACGAGTGGCGAAAAACAGGGGAGGCCTTTGCCCAGCAGTGGGACACAATATAGGCTACTAAAAAAAAAAGAATAATTATTATTTCGCCTCACATCGCCACAGAGCTGAAGATTTTTATTACTTAAACACTATACACCTATAACTTAGGATTTCCATAGAGTAACGAATTTTTTTTTGCAGGAGGTCCCTGAGGATCTGATGCACTTAGCGATGCAGTCCGCGTGGTTCCGCAAGTCGCGCTTCAAGAAGGGCAAGGGCAAGAACCTGAACATCGGGGGCTGTGGCCTTGGGTATGTGATTTAAGCACTTTTTTTCTTTTGCAGCCAGTAAGAATTTAAATCTATTCATCATCATCATCATCATCATCAGGCTATATTAGTCCACTGCTGGACATAGCCCTCCTCTAAAGAGCGCCAAAGCACCCTGTCTTCAGCTTGCCGCATCCAGCATCTGCCTGCAGTCTTTCGCAGATCGTCAAATCTATTATTCCAATGAAATTTAAACTAGAAAGAAATTGTTTAATTAAGGTCAGAGTGGGAAAAAACCGTCTATAAGGTAAGACCGTCTATAATCATATCATAATCATGTATTTTATTCGCGATAAACTTTAAGGTGGTTCGCCTAGGTTACTCAAAACTTAACTCTCGCTAGATGGCACCACTTTTGCAAAATTTCAGGTTTTATTTTTTTGTGAAATGGTCATGGTATTTGTATACTTAATAGTATGTTTCGCGCACTCTTTAAATAAATATTGAACAATTAAAGTAAACATTGAATACTTCATTGTGCAAAAACCACCTTTTTAATTCGACGGAGTGTTGCTGTCACGCTTTTTCCTAGTATTACTCACACATGCAAACAGTGTTTCCGTGATCCTTGTAGTAGACAATTTCACACAACGTAAGTATGTTGCATTGCAATAGCGTAACGGTATGTTCGTGGAAATAACTACGTGCAAGAGGATTGGGGTTCAAGACTGGTGCGAGTAGGTAATTTCTTTTTGTTTCTCCTTTGTGTTATCTTACCTTTAAACGAGCAATTATTATATATATGTTACTGTAAAAGCCCGAAGTACGGCAAAACCTAGGATTTACCGGTAAAACCTAGGTTTTACCGATGCCGATCGGTAAAAGCCCGAAATGTTAAATCTTACTAGTTTACTTCGGGCTTTTACCAACACCGATATGGTAAATCCTAGGTCTTACCACGGCAACCGGTAAAGTTTGAATCATGCACTGATTCTTGAGATTATTAGATGAAAAGTAGGTAGGTTTGGATCTCCCGGTTCTGCTGAAGGTGAAAGAGAACTCTACTAGCCTGCATCGTGGCTAGGCACCCAGGTTTAGGTATAGTTAACTTTAAAACCGAATCTGCAGCTGGCCACTTTATTGAGTAATAGAAACGCGTTCCGTATGTGTTTCGCTTTCCAGATGACCAGGGTGCCTAGCCAAGGTGCCAATGGTTTACGCTCCGTAGCGACTGAAGCGCAGCCGTGTCTGTCGCATTAATATGGCAGAGTGATAGAGAGAGGTATTACCCTAACGTTCGCTACGGAGCGAACGACTGGCATCATGGCTAGGCACCCAGATTTAGGTATAGTTAAGATTACCGCCGAATCTGCAGCTGGCCACTGTATTGAGTAATAGAAAAGCGTTCCGTATGTGTTTGGCTTTCCAGATGACCAGGGTGCCTAGCCAAGATGCCAATGGTGTACGCTCCGTAGCGAACGAAGCGCAACCGTGTCTGTCGCATTAATATGACAGAGTGATAGAGAGAGGTATTACCCTAACGTTCGCTACGGAGCGAACGACTGGCATCTTGGCTAGGCACCCAGATTTAGGTATAGTTAAGTTTACCGCCGAATCTGCAACTGGCCACTGTATTGAGTAATAGAAACGCGTTCCGTATGTGTTTCGCTTTCCAGATGACCAGGGTGCCTAGCCAAGGTGCCAATGGTTTACGCTCCGTAGCGACCGAAGCGCAGCCGTGTCTGTCGCATTAATATGGCAGAGTGATAGAGACAGGTATTACCCTAACGTTCGCTACGGAGCGAACGACTGGCATCTTGGCTAGGCACACAGATTTAAACGCTTTTTAAAAATCAAAAAACTATTACTTATGAAAGCAGAAGAATATAAATGATCGTATTTGATTTATAATTGTTACATATTTGCCGTAACTTATTTTTAAAATGTGTTTTTCAATTAAAAGACACGTCAAGATTGTTTACCTTATTTCTAATGCTAAAAAAAACAAACTATAGTAATAATTGTGTTTTTCATTCATAGACAAAATCCATTATTTTATCCACAGGAAATTTTATATATCTCTTTTTTATTGCAGTGAGGATGTCCTGATTGTAAAAATAAGAGAGATTAGGTAGAGTATAATTTCTAATTTTCTTTGTGAAAAATAAACGAATACGTGTAGCCCATACCATACTTAATCAATCGATTTATGATAATAAGAAAAATTAAATAAAAATAAAAAAACAATACGAAATTTAGATGTAACAAAAATACAAAAAGTTATGTTCCAGCATACAATTGACTGGGGATCGAACCGGGAATCTTCCGTTTGTAAGCAAAAAAGCGACTGTTTGCATAACACGCCATGATAGTTCTTAGCTAAGCTGACGAACTTCGGGTACTTATTCTCGCTTAGGTCAATTAAGTACCTGTCAAACGTCAGTGTCAACAAAATTGCACTAAACATGACGGCACTCCAAATTCGCGCCGTGGTCAGCCCGGCAACGTCGGAAATGGTATGGCAACGTCGCAAATGTATCTGTACACGACATTTGTGACACACACATACGTAAAATTGATGAAAATTTAACTATGATTTTTGCATGATTTCTGTATGAAACATTGTTTTCCTGTTAATTTCGCGCAAACGAATATTCGAAGGAAGATAAATGCGGAAATATTTATGTACTAATAGTGTGTAGTTACTTAATGAGCTTTGATTGAATTTTGTATGAAAATCGAACCACCTTAAACTAAAATTACATACAAAAGTATAACTATAAACTACAATTGGTCTGATGAAAGTAACAAAGAATAGAAATAATGGTTTCATAGAAATATATAAGTGTGACGTTCCACATAAAAATGTACCTTATGGCGGCCGGCGCTTACGTCGCATAGCGCCGCAATAATATTGGAGCGGCGTTAATGATAGCGTAAGCGCCAACCGCCATAAGGTACCTTTACTCGTGGGACGTCACAAGTATGCTAATATGTACATATGATTCTAAAAAAAATCAGTCACAAATCAGCACACCAATCAGAAGCGAGCCAACCCGTGACGTCATCAATCCATGACATTTCTTACATGACACGTATTTCCTAACTCTAATACTTTTCTCAAAAATTAAAAATAAAACCACATGCCCCACTACATTACCCTACAATACATTTCATATGTCGGTATTCCCTTTTGGAATTTGATTAAAACAAATGAATTTTATTTCAGATATAAGGAGCGGCCAGGGCTACCAGCTCACACAGACGAGCCGACAGTAGCGCCCCCTACTGAAAAGGCGGGCGGGCCCGCTACGGACCGACTGTCGTCACTCAAACAGGCTTTCCGCTCGCAATATAACCAGGTTACTATCAATTTTCTAATCCAGATTATTATCATATCCTCTGACGGCCCAAAATACAAAAAAATGGCTTGAAAATCAATAGTGAGCGAAATTGGTTGAATCGATTTTGTTTTGAAATGGAGATAAAGAAAAGAAACGCAACTCTGAGCGGCTACCGCGAAAACCGAAATTCGCAAATTGCGGGGATCTTTCTCTTTTACTCCAATGAAGGCGTAATTAGAGTGACAGAGAAAAATGCCCGCAATTTGCGAACTTAGATTTTCGCGGTTATAGGGCTGGTCCAATTGAAAATGGGTAGGACTGTGGGGCTTACCATTATTTGCTAAGGGACTTTATTCTTGAAGTTCCGCGTAACATTGAAAATCATTGTGACCGTTGTTGTTCCTAGTTTTATAAAAAAACATATAGTCACTGTTTGCCTCTCTTTCCAAAACGTATTCGCGAATATTGTTAGAAAGGGAAGCAAACAATTAAACGCGACCCTCATGTATATGGCTTTAAATATTCACCTTTGATCTTTGGGTAGGATACTAGTAACGCCATCTGTTTTCTGCCTGCGTAACTGAACATGTTTTTAATCAATTTATTAGTAATCATCATCATCAGTATTTAAGAGCTATGCTCTTGTCGGTGGAGTAATCGCCACTCTTATTATTATTATTATTTATTAGTATTTGTGTTTAAATGACAACCGTTGGGGTGGTATTCCACCTGTCCAATGTGGATTGCGTCTCTCTCTCATTAAGCAAAATGTGAGATGCAAATACACATTGGACATATGGAATACCATCTTAAGTAATCAACGTACTTTACTACTATTCTAACGGCAACTATAGACCTCTTTTAAAATTTCGTACTTGGTATTATTCTTTATTTAAGTTATTTTTCGTTTAGTTTCAAAGGAATGAAAGTTAATTTATAGGGTGCTAGTAACGCCATCTATGCTCAACGTTAAAAACCAAGATGAGTTAGATGCTAGATGCTAATATGCTAATTAATGAGTAACTTCTATTTTTAGAGTTTAGAATATTTTTTTGGCTAGTGTAAATATGTAATTAGTTATAAGTAATTAGTTATTACTTCTAATTACTGTAATTACTAGTAATTTCTAAAAACAGAAACAATTTTAACGTTTCCAAGCACATTTGAAGCTTATTGTACTACCAATTCTAAACACATAGTTTCGTAACTATATTTAGTTCAGTTTCTAAGTACATTTGGATTTGAAGCTTAATTAACTCATAATTTGGTAATTCAGGTTAGTTATGGAAGATCAGTTAGTAAATGAAAGTTTGGTCAACTATACTAGCTTTGATTTGAAATATTTTTGATTTGATTTGATTGGATTTCTACCCGCGACTTCGTATGTGTGGAATGATGATAAATATGATAATTAATAATAAAAACCGGGCAAGTGCGAGTCGGACTCGCGCACGAAGGGTTCCGTACCATAATGCAAAAAAAGGAAAAAAAACGGTCACCCATCCAAGTACTGACCCCGCCCGAAGTTGCTTATCTTCGGTCAAAAATCACGTTTGTTGTATGGGAGCCCCACTTAAATCTTTATTTTATTCTGTTTTTAGTATTTGTTGTTATAGCGGCAACAGAAATACATCATCTGCGAAAATTTCAACTGTCTAGCTATCACGGTTCGTGAGATACAGCCTGGTGACAGACAGACGGACGGACGGACGGACAGCGAAGTCTTAGTAATAGGTTTCCGTTTTACCCTTTACACGGAATCCTAAAAACGAACCTTTGCCCTTCTCCGGGCCTCAAACTATCTCCAAACCAAATTCTATGTAAATCGTTACAGCGGTTTTAAGAATAAGAATTATTTATTGCCACACACATACAAGAAAACAAAGTCGATAAAAACAAAAAAACAAACGTTTAAACGTGAAGAGGTATCAGACAGACAGTTACTTACGCATTTATATCATTAATAGGGATTGACAGTCTGTATTTTGTTCCCCAGTTCACGGCCTCATCCGACCACTCCTGGGAGCAGACGCTGCAAAGCACAATCCAGCCCGGTGTGAACGCGCCGGCGCGGCAGGAGGACCGCGTGCGCAAGAGCGGCAAGCGCAGCCGCTGGGAGTAGCGCAGGGGACTGCTCTCGGACCGGTATTCTTCCTTGTTCACGATTATTTCCGAGTACCGCAAGGCAATTTTGGGATCGCTTTTGTTTCTAGTTCACAGTTTATCTCGGAGCACCGTAAGGCAATATGGGTACGTTGTTATTCTTCATTAATTGGTGTCGCTCAAAGAGTTATTCTTGTCTCGATATTGTAGAATTTAGTAGACCGGCAAGCGCAGTAGGAGTAGCGCAGGTTTGCACACTCGGTATTGTATCTCGTTGTTTGGAGTACCACAAGGCAATTTTGGGACCGCTACTATTCCTTGTTCATACTTATCTCGGAGTGCCACAAGGCAACATTAGCAACATAGGACCGATACTGTTCGTCGTTCAAGTTTAATGAGTACCTCAAGGCCATCTTGGATCGCTATACAGTCAGCCACTGAGATTTACTAATATGAACGGAAATGGTTAAAGTCACATCACGAATTTTGTTATTAATTCTTCAGAGTTAAGAGTGGTAATGGCATGTGAAATACTGGATTCACAAAACTTGCATATTGTATCAATCTCAAGTCGGACTGTTTTCTAAAATTGTGTATGTTGAGTTTGTCTGTAATACTTAGGGCATTGTGGTGTTATTTATAAGTTTTCATTTCTCCAGTACCTAATAATGGGACTTAGGCCCACTTGCACCATTCCACTAACCCGGGGTTAACCGGTTAAATCTGGAGTTACCAAGGTTACCAGTACAATTTGACACTGGGTTGACGGTTAAACCGCTTAACCCCGGGTTAGTGGGATGGTGCAAGTGGGCCTTACGGGACTAACTAGATTTTCTTAAAGTAAGATTGATAATATTATTTCACGTGTTTAAATAACAAAAGGCACAATTTTGTAAATATGTTGTTTGTTTGTTTCAAATATAAAATTCGATTCGATGTTGTGTATAAAATTATGACATCTATGAGTTACTTATATGTGATGTCCCATTGGTAAAGGTACCTTATGGCGGTTGGCGCTTACGCTCTTATTAACGCCGCTCCAATATTATTGCGGCGCTATGCGACGTAAGCGCCAGCCGCCATAAGGTACCTTTTGCCGTGGAACCTCACATTATGATTACACATGACTTATACATGAGTTTTATGAAATAGGTCCCAAGTATTAGAAATGTGACCTTGTAAATGAATATAAGTAAAACAATGTAATTAAAAACTTATTGTAATGTTACAATTACCTTCGGTAGTGGATATCGTATAAATGGTCGTTCGAAAATGTAATCTAAAGTTTTTAAAATAGGGCACATATTTGATAAGTTAAACTACAAAGATATGAAGATATTAAATGGATTGATATACAAAAAAGCATTAAGGTCTAAGTATAGAGTGGGTTTATAAAATATTAACTCACAGTACAAATAATCCTCAAACTGTGAATAGTACATTATTGTCGAGGCTCGGAAGTAGCTACTTGCAGGCTGAGGATTCGTTTTAAACGGACGACCTTGGGAGTCCGTTTAATTGAATCCGAAGCCAGCAAGTAGCCTTCCAGCCGAGTCATATATAGTGCTTTTCTCAAAAATGGTGCAAGAAATATAAATATCATAGAAATATTTTACAAAACCAACGTTCTTACGTATATATTTTCACAGAAAAAAGTCCTTGCCGCCTTTTTATTTTTTTAATAAAAAAATAGAAGTGTATTTTTCTGCCGAAAATACGCCAACCTATTTGAGACAACTAAATAGTCGCGGTACTAATCATCTGTTTGGCTGTTTAATGGGCCTGTGCCTTCATTTAATATGGCCATATCAAATTTTAAAAAGTTTGGCACTCGACAAATAATGGAATTTGTATGCAACATTGCAGTCCCAAAAGCGAGACTGCAATGTTTTTAACTTTTTAATTTTTGAGTGACCATAAACTACGCGCTTCGCGACCTAGTTTTTAGACGGCAAAGTCGACCTTGCCGTCCATTTTTGAGAAAAAATTATTTTGATATTCGATAGTTTTGTCTAGGCCTATGTCTACTAATGTAGAAGTTGCGGAAAGTTAGAAAAGATCCAGGGAATTTCAGGAAATTTTAACAGAAAACGTGGGAAACTTTATTTATGGGAATTGAAAATTATATAATAATGAGTTTTGTGATTTTTTCCATATGGAAATTTTAAAATCACTAAACTTTTTAAAACAAAGTCTCCCGCGTCTGTCTGTTTGTGTGTTTGTTTGTATGTTCGCGATAAACTCAAAAACTACTGGACGAATTTTCATGCGGTTTTCACCTATCAATAGAGTGATTCTTGAGGAAGGTTTATTTGTTTATTATTATAATTGTAAACCCGTGCGAAGCCGGGGCTGGTCGCTAGTTTTGGATATTTTCTGACGTCACATTAGTACCTACGGTCAAGGTCTAGAACTTTTAGCACTTTCTTTGTAAAAAAAAAGTAAATCGGTGCCAGATTTACCTCTACACGAATACCTAAGGAATTTATTATAAACGGTACAACGATGCCTTATGTGTGGGCTTGTGTATAACATAGTAGGACAGAAATATTGTATGTGAATGAATTTTTAATTTAACTCTTATGTAAATAATAATAAAGTCCTATTTCAAGTGACCTTGTGTTTCTTTTATTCATTCAACCTTTATACCTTTTTATTTTTCTCTCACATCGTGTGATAGTCCCTATGATAGTTCGTTTTTATTCTTTTTATACAGGGTGTAACAAAGGGTGTATCGAATTCTGATTAACTAGGAAAAAGTAGGAGAAATATTTTTTGACGTGAATAAAGATTTTTTCTGTGGGGCAGGTCGTCCAAGTCTGTCAACCCTCCATACAAGGGCCACATTTTTTAATTATTAGCGTTTTTATTTCTCTCATTTAGCTATCCTGATATTTTTCCATACCTATAGGCATTTTAGCTCTAAAGCCTAATAGCAGCTACAGTTTCCCCTCAAAGGCTATAATCGCGTGTGGAACTGTTAATGATATGTACCTACACATAAGTTCATTTCCAAGTGCGGGCTGGCACGGCATAGCGATTGCATTTGCAAAGCTACATTTAAAGCGAAATTCCTAAGTTAGTTAGAACGTGAGCACGCCTGAGTGCAAGTTAGGCTTAGTTTAATTGTTTCCTGAACATAGGTAGGTGGTTGATAAGATAAGGATGGGTTCACTGTGATAAAGTTGATGTATGAATCAAGTAAATTATAAATGCTTGCCAAATAATTGTCAGGTGCAATCCAGAGTAAGTTACACACTGGTCGAGCCGAAAACTACCTCGACAGAAATGGGTACCTTTCATCTCTTGGTTAACAATTTACAATTACAGTAGTTAGGGGGAAGCGGGGCAGCTTGGTACACCTTTTTTGAAATCGATTTTAGGCCCCAAAATGAACTCAAAATACATTTTTTTTGTACTTACTAGATGTCAAATTTACTAATGTATACAAAGTGTATCATGTTTTGTTAAATTTATGGCCAGTAAAAGAGATATATCGATTTCAACAAAAAATGGGATTTGTTCAATTGTGCCCCACCTGCAGGGCACTTTGATACATTACATGGGACACTTTGATACATCATTTTGGGGTACTTTGGCACATGAATCAAAGGGCCCGGTAAGTGTTTCAAACTGCCCCCCAGAGCACACTTTGCAGATCAACTCAGTTAGCTGACCAGTAGTAAACTTTTTAAACATTATAAAACATCTATTAAGTACGGTGCTATTAGAACATACTACTGTTATTAAGCAGTAGGTGCACTAAAGTGTTGGAGAAGGTGAACATAAGTTTTTGGTTAAGGAATTAGTGAGGGTGTTCAAAACTGCCCCTTGTGCCTATCTACCCCGCTTCCCCTACATATGGTACTACTTTACCGCCCTAGTGCGGTAACTAGCATAATACGTGCTTATGTCGAAAATTTAAAGGGCCATGCCATGTGCCTACTGTAAAACGTACAATTCACGTACGAAAAGGTAATTCGCAAGTCGTGTCGATTTAAAACACTCCCTTCGATCGTGTTTCAATTTATCGCCACTTCCGAATTTCCTACTTTTCGAACTTGTATATCGTAATATACTAATTACTTACAGCGAATAAAATACTTAGGTAGTTGGAAACCTATTTGCATGTTAATTTCGGCGTTACGACGCATTCCGCAAACGAATTGACGAATTTCAAATTAACACATACATATTCAGAAACTTTTGAGTTTTGACTCGCGTGTTTGAACTTTCTAATAGCTTTTTAATTTTGGTCGGTGGCTCTGGTATTTCAAACAAACAGAGATAGTGTTCTGTGTCGGCTGATAAGGAAACTTTGTGAGTTATTCGAAGCACGCTTGTATCGCACTTATCTATCTATAGTGTAGGAAGTTTTTGGATCAAGACGAGATAGTGGGCAAAGTTGGATTTCATTTGATATAGAGTAAACTTTACATGAATTAATCGTGTACATGTATGTACATGTTTTGTATGCAATATATTTAGGAAAGTACCATTATGCTCCGCGATTATTATGCCATTTAGGGGCCTAGCTAAATTGGTTGTTCAATAGCTAGAACTTTAAATGCCTCAACTGGCTCTACTATATTAGTATATAGGGGGCTATTCATAAATTACGTCATTTCAAATTAGGGGGAGGGGGTCTGGACATCGGATGACGGTAGCATGAAGTAGGAGGAAATGGGGTCATTCGAAGTATGATTTTTGGATGATCATAGGGGGGGGGGGGGTCAAAAATCTTCAAAAATCGATGACGTAATTTATGGACAGCCCCTAGGTAGGTAGGTACCTACTTAAAATGTAGTTGATTTGGAAATTTAATCAGTTATATATAATTATTACCTAAATATTTATTTAGTATTTATGTCATATAAGTATATATATATATATGTTCCTACATACTTGTAAATCATGAAATAGGTACTCAGCTAATATTGTATTGTAGTCTATAGGTAAGTAAACCTGATTTTATATTCTACTAAAAACTATAACATTACCTAAATGCTAAATCAACCATTATATAGGTATTAATATTAAATTTTCAAAATGAATTATCGAAATGGCTAAAAATTGGAAACATCAAGTTATGACAAACGAATCACGAAAATCAAAACAAACATAAGCCCGATGAACTCAAATCCATTGTACCGCAGCATAACAAATAATGCTATTATACTTTACCACAATGTTAAAAGTCCGTATGACAATAGGTCTACGTAAACGTTTCCGCTAATGTGGAGTTGTGGACCTGGCTTGTTGAACGGTGAACACTCCGGTTTCCCGCGCTTTGTGAGTGGCTGTTTGGTTCGGCCATCGCCGCGTATTAAAAAGTTAACGTGGGAAAATTCGTTCGGGAATTAAAATGAAATAATTGTGTTTTTTTAGTGAATGTGATGTCGTGGTGTTAATTTAGCTAAAGTTGAAGGTAATGTATTATTTGATCTTCGTTAATAATAATAGGTAATTACCTATTTGTTTACCTAGGGGGAAAAGTAGCTGTTTTATTCCTCGTGCTAATATTGATATCCGAGCAAGCGAAAGAGTGCAAAATTGAACCACAAGCGTACCGAGTGGTTCGCAAAATTTTTCACTACACTAACGCGAGGCAAATAGGTACATACTATTAACAGTAAATTACAAAATATGTGACAAAATTAATCTAGAAATCATCACTTAAAAGTCAATTTTGCCAGCCAACATGAGGTACCATCTAAACTCACCATCCATAAATGACGATACTTTTAATATTAAATACACCTATAATTGAAAGTCTCGGACGCGTTCGAGCGCCAAAGTCGCCAAACTATTACCTACCTCGACTGAAAAGAGTGCATTTCAACCTTGGTTCACAATCTACTATTTTTCAATGGAAAAATAGTATAAAAATAGTAGGTCCCAGAGGGAGTATAGGTGCCTACGCGTAAGTTTGTTTAATCATTAAAACTTAAACAATACCTAAATAGGTGTAGTCTTTCTTTACTGGAAGTAAATTAAAGTTAGCGATAGTTTTAAACTTAAAGTATTATATATACCTGTCATAAGATACGATCGTCTCGGCAAAGATCATTATTGGTAAACTTTATAATACGTCGTAGCGGCGTTCAGATTATTATAATCTGTTATTAATTTGATTTTTCCACTACAACCCTTATGAAAAGTCCGTATTTTTTAACCCTTGACGCAAAAAAACGGTGTTATAAGTTTGACGCCAATCTCTGTATGTATGTCTGTCTGTGGCATCGTGGCTCTCAAACGGATGGACCGTTTTCGATGCGGTTTGTTTTTACGTGAAAGCCAGTTTCATTGCGGTGGTTCTTAATAGCTTATTTACGCCTTATAAAACAAAGGCCCCCGCCGCGTCTGTACTTTGTGTGTTTGTATATTTGTTCGCAATAAACTCAAAACGGAACGGATTTTCATGCGGTTTTCACCTATCATTAGAGTTATTATTGAGGAAGGTTTAAGTGTATAATTTGTTAACCCGTGCGAAGCCGGGGCGGGTCGCTAGTTACAATAATATAGTACCTAATGGCTGCTCTACACGATGGGCTAGCGCCGGCCACTCCAAGGGACGCAGCCATGCGGTAGAATGAGATAGCAATATCACTTGCTCCCTCTTACGCATAAATGCGTCCCTTGGAGTGGCTGGCGTTGGCCCATCGTGTAGAGCAGCTATAAGTTGTAGGTTTTGTATGATTTCACAGATAACTTGTACAGATACACATTATGATGAGGCAATTTTAAACAGCTTAACCTAATTACTTAGTGCGCGTATGCGACTCTTCCACAGCATCTCCAAATAATAGGGTTAAGCATCATCGTAGATTATACTGCGTAATAAATGTAACTCGTGTCCTGATTCCAATTTTCATGATTTTTCAACGTTACTTAAAAGCGGACTTTAAAATAGGACTTGGGTACATACAACTTACTGATTTATTAGTGCATACAAACTTAATAACACACCTAAAAAAACATAATTAAATAACTAACCTACAAAACTTAAAAACTAAATCTAAAAATAAATAAAACTAAACTTAAAATAATTGATTACAAATGGGACTTAACTCTTCATGGGCGGTGGTCAAATATCATGCGTGTTGTATTGAGCAGAAAATATTGTTCTCGAAAAAAATTATGAAAAATACTGAAAATTCGTTCAGGATCGGCAGGGTCCTTATTATACACATACAAGAGAATAATAGTTTATAAACGTGAAAATACTTCCGATATTTCATCTGTGATAATGCACACATACAGCTTAGTCTCAAAGATTCTCTGTATGACAACGGGTGCAGAGTCACGCTGGAAACGCCGTAGGAAGTTTTAAACCTTATTCCAAAGGAATTCAGTTAGAATTTGTAATGTGACTGTGCATAGCATCGACTATCTTTGTCATCCGGTACATATCTGTAGGTACCAGTGTACATAAAAATCACATTAGTGTCGTCTTAGTCATAGCATATACCGGGTGTGGCCTGTAAAATGAGCAAATAATTAAAACATAGATTGTACTCCTCAAACGGTGACACTTTTGTTCTACAACTTTTAAAAATTATGAATTATTTAGACTCCCTATTTTTCATACAAAATAAATATTATCTTCAGTGGACGCCATCGCCACGCCATATCATTGTGATTGACGTTGCTTGTCACGCCTTAAACAAAACAAAATTCGCAATACATTGCGTCTTAGAATAAACTTTAAAGTGTATTAAAAATCAAACCACAAGTTATTTTTAAAAGTAGCTGAACAAATGTTAGTCAGTATGAGGAGGACAGCCTACAGTTAAATTTTTTGCTCATATTACAGGCCACACCCGGTATATATGTAGGTACTTATTGGTTATCTCCAGACAGTCAGGCGCTTTACCGCGGTAGTATAACATCATAACACCTGCGCATACATGTAAGCGTCATGTCATGTACTCGTCTAATAGGAGACAAAGCATATTGGGCCCGATTCGGATTTTGAAATAGATATCTATTAGATATCTTTTAGACATCACCAAGATACGATAACGATATGTTTAAGATCTAACCTATCAAATTTGACATTTGCGCGCGATTCTGGAGATACTCTTGAACGATTTCCACAGGATATGACTTAGAGATCCGATTCACATCTAATAGATATCTATCTTACTCTATCTAACGTAAAAGTGACATTGGTTGCCCGAATTGCACTGCAAAAGAGAACTAGTTGATATCTAAACTATAACGTATCTAGAATGGATCTAATACGTGTCGTCTCTTGTGAATATCTTGAAGTTCGAATACGGCATATTAATAATACTAAACTATTTTTTAGGATTCCGTAGTCAACTAAGTAACCGAGATGTTCTTGGCCGCGTAATTAAATAACATTGTACCTATAAAAATAGGTAAAAAAACAAGTAGGTACAAATACCTATTTGTTTACTTATTTAAACTTTATTGCAAATATAGTAAGATGTACAAATGGCGGACTTATTGCCTTAAGGCATTCTCTAGTAGGCAACCACTGGGCCAAAAAGAAATTATGTTAGGTTATGTTTATGTTAGTTGCAAGAGGCACTTTAGCTTGGGATTATTATTACTTAATTATTTATAACTAACAACAACAGCCCTATTCTAATTCTAACTTTAACACTAGAGATAATCTAGAGATGAATAAGATACGATATCGAGAAGATATAGTCATTTGTAAGTTAGATATATCAAATTTGACGTTTCCGCGATTCTGGAGGTCCTCTTGAACGATTTCGACAAGTTATGACTTAGATATCCAAGTCACATCTAGTCGATATCTATTGTAAATCTAGTTGATCTCTATATCGTCTCTAGATCTTGTGATTATCTCATTTCCCGAATACGCGTGCAAGGCATGAACGGACCACCTCCACATTCAACAGATCCGTATCTACGTATCGTTTCTCGCTTTCATACAATTATTTATTGTTTTTGTGAGTAAATTAGTAGTCACCGTCACGGCCGAGCGGCCTTCCGCCATGACAATGGATTTAGTAAATGACATGTCATTTCTGCGGCTAACGCGATTGGACAGTCAAGGGCGTCTGTGCGAATAGTGTCAAAATTATGGGAACACTAGGTAAAGGTTGGGTTAGCAGCACCGTAAATAGAGAGTGGAAGCGACAATACTATAGGCTCCGTGCATGAACTATAGGGGGCAGCATAGGAGCCGTCAGATTTTTGGCGCGAGGCGTAAATGTGTCGTTTATGCTTCCGATGTAGCCCACTAGATGGCAGAACCGTATTCCCATTTGTCTCCGCTCCACGTGACCGCCGCCATACATGAGGGGACAAATGGTAATTATTCATATGAATTTCATGCACCTATTCCCCATTTGTGCCATTGGACATTGGACATGGTGACATTGGATCTAATTATTAAGCTTGATTATACTGCCGGCCTAGCCAAGGTTACAATCGCTATCGCTTCGACATCGAAAAGCATTATATCTCTCTATCACTCTTCCATATTAGCGTGACAGTGACAGTTGCGTTTCGATCGCTACGGAGCGTAAGCGATCGGCATCTTGGCTACGCGGCCTGTAATCCTCTTTTTGTGAAGGTCAATCAAGCTTGATAGTTTTTCAGACACTTACAATTAGTGGTTAAGCCTTTCAGGTAAAATTGTTTGACGATGTAGGATAAGACTATATCTCAAGGCTACAGTGACTGCTCACCGTCAGGCGGGCCGTATGCCTGTTTGCCACCGACCTAGTATAAAAAAATACTTATACTTAATATAAACAATTTTATGAAAATTTTAATTTACATAGATCATCCACGACCAATGGAAACTAAGAATTACTTTATATGTAGGTTTAATAAATACAGTCAACACAATAATTTTAAAAGTGCTTTACAAACCAAATACCATATTTACTGCTTAGAAACTAAGCACGCTTTGCTCCTGTTTTCACTATCCAGACCGGCCTACACCTAATCTAAGTTAGCGCCGAAAACAAATTACTAAAACTTTTAATCACACAATAAAAGTTGTGTAAACGGCGAACAGTCACGGCTGATAAGAGAGTTCTGTTTAACATTAGTTTCGTAATAGATAATAAGTGGTTTTTGGTGTTTTGTAACGGATGTTTGGAGGTTTATTTTGATGTTTAGGTGATTGAAGCGGTCTTGGCTTCAGTAGGTAGTAGAGCATGAGTGGACTGTATATTATTAAAGAATCTTTTAGGAAAAAATAGTTTATTTCAGAAACCACACAAAATATGCATTGTCACAGGAAAGAAAATTAAAGAAGTGCCGCTATGGCAACTAAATAACATTATTTTTAATATTTTAAATTTAGAACTTATAGTTCTTATTTCAATGTTGCTAACATTATTCCCCCACGAGAATCATATGAAATAAAATTAGTATGTTAATATGAGCAACATTTAACATACAGAAGTGAATACATCGACCAGAATTATTACAGTTAAATTAATATAACTTACATTTTAAAGAAAACAACTGATGATCTGGTAATCAACACAAATGTTAACATATATAAACAAAAGCTCTTTGTTTACAGAATTTAAGAATTAACCATTTGACATTCCTTTGTAGTCATTCTATTTTGAACCGTAATTCCTTTAATTATGATGGCAAGTATGTTGCCGCTACCTTTACAATAGACATTTTAGACACATTAAAGATATGACTAAGTTATTTTAAGTAATTATTGTTAAGTTATTGGGAGTACACATATTTTTGTAATAGACCTTTGTGAATATGACCGCTTTGCCAAGGGTCGCTCAACTGCGCGTACTATGCAGTTCTTCCCCGGGAACAAGTTATTTACCCTCGCCATGAGCCCGAGAGGAGGTGAATTGTCACTACGCATTACAATTAAACTACGAATACCGAACTCGCACGACGCAGTGAACCGTGGTGTAGACATGAAGCACATCAGCTGAGTTGTGGCAACGGCATTCAGTCTGAAACACATTACACATTTATGTATAACCTTTTTTACAGTGGTCTATTACACAGTGCCTTTGTCATGAATAACATAAGATTACATTTTGTCCTGCATCTAGTAAACATATATGCTCATTTCTTGCAAGCAAGTTTGTTAAATGAGAGTGTTTTGGCAATATTGCCGGATGCTGTGCAGCATAAGGAAGCGACGCGTTTTGCAATCGACCACCAACTCGTATAACGCCTTCGCCATCAAAGAAGGGAGTTAGCAGATTTAAATTACCTTTAAGTTGCTTGTCAGATTGCAGCATCCTTAAATCATCTGAAAGGAATTGAGCTTTCTCATGTTTGACTATAGTTAAGTCCTTAAGGTTCTGAGAAGTTGGTTTGACATTATTGCAAAACCTAAGGATATATGCAAGAACACGAGTCATTTTTGCTATAGTAGAGAACTTTTTTATTATTTCAAAGAGATCAGGGTTGTGCACTGTGGTTGTAAGGCACAGAGTACTGGTATGATCAGCTTTCAGTTCAGGTAGCTTGGTGGGCAGAGATGAATATTCTGAAAATATACAATCTTCATTATGCAGGATTAATTGCCCATGCCCATCATGATATTTTGTGAAAAGAGTTTGATTCTGTGGCACATGCAACCTCTTTTCTAGATTGAGAAATCCATTGAGTGCCAGGTGAGAAGTTTTTCCTAACTCAGAGATGACTTCTTGCTCTAAAGGGAACTTATTGGGCTGTGAGACCTCATATTTATTATCTGCTAGCTTTGTAGATTCCCTAAAAGGTTTTTCGCAATAGTCTTGCTCTGGTATTTTATCTTGGAAAATTACAGGCACCTTTTTAGTTTCCCCAAAAGCACTTGACAAGTCGGTTTGATATTCATTGCATTCCGTACAAAGCAAAGATATTACCTGCTTGGATTTTTTTCTTGCAGGTAGCTGCAGTCGACCACCGATGATCACGTCAAATGATGTCTGCACTAGTGTCGGGCCTTGTGGCGTAGCGGCGCATGCTATTGAAGTACTCGAAGCTGCAGCACTCGAGGTTGTAAGGCTCGGTGCGGAAGTACTTGGAGTGCCCGCAGTCACGATAGGCTGTTTGGTTGCTTGGTCTCCATTATTCTTCGTCTGCGTCAGAAGAATCTGAAAGAAGACACCAGCATCTAGCAGCAAATCCACATCACCATGCTTATTAAAATTCTCATCGGCTAGTTTGCAGTTAGTAGGCAATGTAATGTGCGACTTGTTAATAGGAATCTGTGGCAACTTCGTTGTTATTTTTTCAACAACCTTGCAATTGACATTTATTTTGAATGGATAAACAGCAGAATGCACATCAAGGTTTATACATTTGTCAATCGCATGCTTGGCATTATTGATACCAGTTATTTTAGAACTAGTATTTTGCATCGGTAATCCCAATTTATCCACAATCTTCTGTGTAATGAACGATGCCTGTGAGCAACCATCTAACAATGCCTTGCAATATATTACTCGCCCTGACTTAGTAATCAGCTTGACACGAGCAGAAGGCAAAACTATATTATGGGCCCTATTCCTTGTTGCAGACAAAGTTACAGAAGGAGTAGGCTTGTCTTGATGCAATAAGCTATTGTGCTGTAGCTTGCACACCTTACACCGAAAATGAAATTTGCATTTGCGCTTGTGATGCGACAAACAAATCTTACACAAGTTGTTTGTTGAAGCGAACTCCATGCGTTTATGAATGGAAGCTAAATTAAAACTCGGGCAATTATATAATCTGTGTGCACACTTACAGTATAAACATTGCAGCTGAGGCTGGTGCGCGGACGGCTTTGCTTGTGCAGCTACACAATGGCTGACAAAGCTCTGCGAAGGCCCCTTCTGGACGTCAGTGTTTTCAAATGCTAGGGCACGTTTTTCCACGTAACCTAGGAATTCTTTTACCGTGGGCGACACATTATTATCTCGCTCCAGTTGAAATGCTCTGTAGGTAGGCAGGTCAATCTTCTTAGATAGGATGCAAATGATTATGGCATCCCACTTATCTACCGGCTCACCCAGGTTTTGCAGAGCAGCAAGATGCTGTTTGACAACTGAAATGAAATTTCGTAAATTAGTGACATTAGATCGCGTGATTGTAGGCATATCTAGTAGTGCATTAACATGTTCTTGCGTAATTCGAACTTTATTATCGTATCGTTCCTTCAGTAAGCGCAGTGCTTCTGGGTAGCTGTTGTCTTCTAATGGCAGATTTTTTATTAAATCGAGTGGTTCATCACTTAAAAAACCTTTAAGATAATACAGCTTCTGCACCGCTGAAAAGGAAGTACACTTGTCGATCATGGCTGTGAACATGTTTGAAAATTCGTAATATTCTGTGTATTTACCTGTGAATGTTTTTATGACGACTCGAGGCAGCTTGAGGTTCTCCGACTTGACACTTACGCTAGGGCTCGCTTGAGGAGGGTTGTCTCTCAGGCGGATGACATTTATTATACTTTCTAGCTGAGCTAACAATAAAATGTAGTTGTCTTCAACCTCCTCATCGTCGGTGGCGAGAGTAGCTGGTGGGGAGGAAAAAAGCGAGGCAACCTTGCTAGTGAGGCGCTCATATTCACGAAAGGCCTCTAGAAGCCTAGTTTTCTTTGCTAGCACTAACTCTATCGGCGAATTTATGAGCGCTTCTCGGTCAAAGCTGTTTTTTAAACGTGTAATTGACCCCTTGGCGCGACCACGCGCGGCTATTGCCTCTTTCTGTTCGGTGTCTGACATTTTTACAATTCTGTATAAAATGCTTTAAACAATCACTACACTTTATAAGCACTAAACAATGCTACACTACTTTTATACACCAATACACGAGTCACAAGTAATTTACTAAGACGGTAAATAAATTGAATTGTTCAAACAAGAAACGGATTAATGGCGTCGTCGCTTTATCGCTGTGTTGAATCGCGGTGTTGCGTTTTCTCGGCGTTCACGTACGGCGCTGCGATTGGTCGAGGAACTCGAGGATTGCGCAATGCTGCCGCCCGCACGATCCGGCTCGAAGGACCATATGAAGCGGTCTTGGCTTCAGTAGGTAGTAGAGCATGAGTGGACTGTATATTATTAAAGAATCTTTTAGGAAAAAATAGTTTATTTCAGAAACCACACAAAATATGCATTGTCACAGGAAAGAAAATTAAAGAAGTGCCGCTATGGCAACTAAATAACATTATTTTTAATATTTTAAATTTAGAACTTATAGTTCTTATTTCAATGTTGCTAACAGTGATTGTCTGCCTAGACACGGTAGTGGTAACTTTAGCATATTGGCTTTTACGAAGAGCATGCTGAACTGAACTTTTACGAGGCGTGGCTCACTCTGCGATTTCGTCGCTTTGCTACAGGTAGCTAAAAGTACATCCGTTTGGCCCCAATTTTGGCGTTTGCCATAAGCCGCGCGTGGCGCTGTCGCCACCTAGCGGCCATATCTGTGCTGATCGTAACAGACGCGTTTTGTTATGGGGTGAGTCTTCTGTACCTATGTACTATTATTTATTCTGTGCTTTTACCTAATTAAATTGTCTTACTTTATCTGTTTAGTATTTCTCTATGGTTTAGCCCTATGGTTGACCAGTAGAGAATGCCTTTAGGCATTAAATCCGAAATTTGTAATTATTTGTATTTTGTACAATAAATTTTAAATAAATAAATAAATGTTTCATATTTGACAGCCATAACTAGTCCGTAATCCGAAAAATCCGAAACAAAAAAGCAGCAGCGAAGAAATATATCTAGCTCTCGGTATATTTTTAACTTCGGAAAATAGCCCATGTGACTCCTTTGAATATTAAATTAACTTAATCAATTAAATGTAAAAATAGTACAATTGGTATTAATTATATAATGGCGGCCAAGGTATCTAATGCTGATTGTAACTAATGTTTAGTTCAATGCGAAAAAAATGAAGCAAAAAGTCCTAATATAAAAACACGTTTATTAGCTATTATCACTTTTTGTTTACATAATGGCTTTGTTGTTTTCATAAAACACACTACTCATCTTGTTAAAATAAAAAGGTAAAAGACATCAGATTTACCTTATTACTCGGGGATCGTATTATAGTATTTTAAGCATTAACCCTTTTTAAAATACAAGGACCGGAATCACAAAACGAGACAATACATTTGTGACGTTCCACGGGAAAAGGTGCCTTATGGCGGCTGGCGCTTACGTCGCATGACTCCGCAATAGTACTGGAGTGGTGTTAATAATAGCGCAAGCGCCAACCGCCATAAGGTACCTTTACCGGTGGGACGGCACATTTATTTTTAAAGTAATTTAAAGGTGTTTTTATTATGATGTAGAAGGCAAAAGAGTAGGTGAATCGCCTGATGGTAAGTGATTACCGTCGCCCATGGACACCCGTAACACCAGAGGCGTTGTACAGGTGCGATGCCGATGCCGGGCTTTAAGATGGGAGTACGCTCTGTTCTTGAAGGTCTGGACTGGACCCCTATTCGACAAGCGACGTTTGACGTATCGTGTTGATTTCCCGTTGATGTGGGAAAAATCATAAGTTCTCGAGTACGTACAATGTCAAAATTTGACATTAACAATCCACAGTTAGGGTGACAAGCAAACCAAAACGAACCACCCTTAGTTTAGAGTTGAGTTTTGGTTGTACCAAATGATATTATCCACCGTTGATGGAATCAACACTCAGTATGCAATAAAATCAACTGTTGATTTGACGTGGATGCGAAATCTGACAGTTGTACATGTCAAATTTGGCCCCAGAGGTTTCTAGTTTTCCTCGCCGGGCACAAATGGCACGAGGTCTTTTCCACGGTTTTTTTTAAATCCCAAAAGAGCCCAATATTTTTAATAATTTCATGCTCTTTCCGTAGGACTAAATCATGTATTGTAACCGGCGATAAGCATTGCACATCGGAATTTCTGCTTCGTAGAGCGTTGTCTCTTTCTCTCTCGACGTCTCCAATTGTCTCTTTCTAAATACCGATGTGCAATGTTTATCGCCGGGTACTGTAAGTAACGACTTCGAGGTTCGTAGGTAACGAGATTGACCCATCAAAAATGAAATAATATCCTATACCAAAGAACAAAAAGAACGCAAAAATACCGGTATTTTTTGTATGAAGAAAAAACCGGTTCCGAGCCTTGGTGTTTTTATATAAATTATACCCATTTGATCCCGACTGTTGTATGGCGGCGGTCAAACGGGGGCCGATTCAATTTAATAATTTGGTTACGGTTTGAATTGGTTTTGATACGACCTTGAGTGATTTGGGCACATTTAACGCTCGTGTTCCACTTCATTTATTTATTATTGTTAATAGTTTAATCATTTATTTACAAACAAGATATATACAGTGGTATTACTAAAAGAAATTATTTTTTTTATTTTTATTTTATTTTATTGATAAAAATGTTTACATGACATTACAGTTAAACCAATGCGTCACGAAACTTAGACTAAAAACAATAACAATACTTATAAAAGCAACAATTAATTATTTTAACAACAACAATAATAGCACATTACATTAGACAAATTATATTGGAACAGTTGAACACCTAGCATCCATCGCCTCACAGAATCTCAAGCATTCTCTATACACTGCCGTCCATCGCCAAGCAAATAGGTCGCACTCAGGTGTCGATGCCATAACTAGTTTAAATCCAAATAGGCCCTTGAGCCATTGTATTAAGGATGCAGGCATTGCTGGCGGCATTTCCTCGCTGTATCGCAATGCTGATACGTTGTGCGAGGCAGCCGCCAGCTCTTCAGTCACCAGTGACCTACGTCAACCAGATCTTCGCGATTTCTGCGAACAACTTATGCACGCTGGGACCCCATTTTTAATTTAGTTTTTAATATATATATTTTAGTCTGTAAGGTATTTGTAGGTAACATGGGCCTTGTTGACTGATTCAAATTTTTAAATAAAATAAAGCGGACAAGTGCGAGTTAAACTCGCCCTCCAAGGGTTCCGTATTACTTTTTAGTATTTGTTGTTATAGCGGCAACAGAAATACACCATATGTGAAATTTTCAACTATCACGGTCCATGAGATACAGCCTGTGTGTGATAGACAGTGGAGTCTTAGTAATAGGGTCCCGTAAGTCCCGTTTTTACCCTTTAGGTACGGAACCCTAATAAATAAATAAATTTCGCTTCGCATGCAGCGTGAATGAACTTCAATGTCGTAGATAAAATCAAATCCGCTACAGTTGTTACATCTGAACCGGGATTTAAGGCGCCTAGGAACTGCGTACCTATATTAATCCTAACCGTCAACTGTGACGCATTAACCTAGTTCTTAGCAGAATAACCCGTGATGGATGAGTAATAAGCCTAATCATTAATATCTTAATCTAACCGACAAACTCCTCTTTCAATAAACTGAGTCATTGAGAGCGGTCTTAAGCCCGCTCCACACTCGTGCGCGAATCGCGGCGCGAAGCCGCGAACGCGAGTCTGGAGTCGATTTCGCATATCAGCGAACTAGACTCCACACTCGCGTTCGCGGCTTCGCCCGCGATTCACGCACATAGTCTGGAGGGCGCTTTACTGTAATCCTTGGAAGATGCCACACAAAACGGTATATTCGCCAGTTAAAATCCAGTATAACCTGACCCAACTTGGCGAACTTACCCCTTTGAGGCATCTATTATATATAAGAGGAGGGATATATTAGTATCTGTATACCTGTCTCGTACTTTTACTGTCTCGTAGTATACGTGAGATGTACTAAAAGTATTGTCAAATCAAGATCATATTTTTAAAATACGAATACGACTGTAATGGAGCATCACTATTTTCCGAAATCACCGGTGTGAATAAATTTGTTGTTTTTCAGCAAATGGCCGTGCATTTTCGTGAAAACGGCAGCTTATTGTAATGGCTGTGTTTGTGTAAAACCGTGTTGTTTATTTATGTCGATGTACGAAATAGTACGAATAATAATTTTGCTTCACGTTATCCAAATGAGCCAAAAACTTTTTTAATATTATGGCTAAGTAAATGATCTTTAAAGCCTAATTTTTTTTGCAAGACACGTTCGTACGTTTTCGAGTGTGTCTAGGCAGTCTCGGTAAAAAAAGTACTGAGGTCGACTGAGGTAGCATGACCAATACGAACGTTTCAGAGAAAATACGAAGGAAAACAATAGGGTATTTGACTGTGTTTAAAATATATTATGATGCACTACATCTGTACAACAATGTTACATACCTATACTGCAAAACGTAATTCAAGACCAAAAAAAAGTAAGAAAATGTTGCCACTGCAATTATTTGTTTGTAATAGAGTAAATTCATTTTGATAAATAATCACGCTAAGATAATTTATTCATTAGTACTTTTACTCTTACTAATTAAAAAAGTATTATTAAAAAAGTACTTTTATTTACTTATTTGTACATAAATACAAGACGCGCTAGTAAAAAAGTGGCAACATTTCTTACTTTTTTCAGTCTTGAATTACGTTTTGCAGTTTAATAGGTATGTAGGTAGGTAGAAAGGTGTCTACTCCACCCAGCCTCCCTACACAAACTGCCCTACTCTGAATGGCATAATTTTTCTCCGTCCGGACATGTTTGTGCTCTCACAATAAACGCGTTAGTTCCAGACATGTCGCAGCAATGTTGTTTACAGGAAACTTTATTGGTTATGGTTATTTTATTCAGTGTACATTCCGGTATGAATTCCGCTTGTACCTATCTGGGTATTAGGTGGAATGAATGACGGCTCGATTCGGAAAACGAATTAGTTTCTACTAGACTTCAACAAGTTACGATACGGATAATTTAAAGATATTTGTAAGATAGATATGTCAAATTTGACGTTTCCGCGATTCTGGAGGTCCTCTTGAACGATTGCGACAAGTTATGACTTAGATATCCAAGTCACATCTAGTCGATATCTAATGTAGATCTAGTTGATCTCTAAATCGTCTCAAGATCTTGTGATTATCTCGAAATCCGAATAGGCCTGTGTGGCGATACATTTTCCATAGAAAAGCTGATTTTTCCAGACAGATAATTGCAAGCGATTTACGATACATTAACGACTGCTGACCGATTGTGGTACAACGAATTCAACCGTACGGTCAGATCGCTTCCGCGGGGCTCCTGTTCTTTGCGGTTTGGCCTTCGGCCATTTGAAGATACCTAACGATCCTAACCTACCTATGTAAAATGTGGTGATATTAAAAGTGGGCATTTTGCGTTCTAGACCGTTTGCGATGTAGACTAATTACGATTTAGGCAAAACAACACACTAGTCATTTTGAGTTCTAGACCATCTGCGTATAACCCAGTTTTTCCTTGTTAAATTAGTTTAGTTTAATATAATTGTATATCAAATGTAATGTACCTAATTGTACATTATGTTACATTAGGGAAGATCGGTGTTAATAAATAATAAAATAAAATAAAAAGCCTTTTATTTCCCGCTAAATTGTTACAGGTTTATAGTGTTAAATATTTCTTACTTTATGGTTAGTAATCAATTTTTATTTTATGCTTAATAAATAGGTATAGTTTAGAATTGTTAGTTTGCTTATAAATATTTACTAAATAATTTTTACGTAACAGGAACCCCTCTCAGGTGAAGGCCTCTTCCAAAGTTTGCCATTTTGTTCGGTCTAACGCTGTTTGGTGCCAGTTTGGTCCAGCTATTTTTATAATGTCCTCGTCCCAGCGTGAGTGTGGTCTTCCACTGCGTCGCTTGCCTGGAGGGCCTTTCCATAGAGTGACAATTTTCGTCCATCTGCGGTCTTTAAGTCGTGCCACATGTCCGGCCCATCGCCATTTCAACTTTTGAGCTTGGTTGAGTGCATCTATAGTTTTAATCGCTGTTCTTATCTTCGCGTGTCGTACCTTTTGAATTTTTTTCAAGTTTAACAGGCTACGTTCGATACCTCTCTGGCACGTTATTATTAAATTCTGGATTTTTTTGGTGAATTTCCAAGTTTGACTTGCATATATTAAACATGGAATTATACATGTGTTCATAACTTTCTTTTTCAGCTTTATTGGCAATTTACTTTTAAACACTTCCTTTAGACTCCAGTACTTATTCCATGTAATTTTCATGTCATTTCAGATCGGTGTTACCCAACACCAAACCCAACACGGACATATTTTTGCTTACAAGGTAACTCCATCCCTTGCATCATATTTCACGTGTATTTTTTGCAATAAAGAATTTTGCATTTGTATATTGTTTTGATTTGAATAGCGAGTGTAAATATTCCGGTGTTGATGTAGGAAAGTTTGGTCGGCAACTTGGTTCCGTGTTCCGTACTACCTATTTGGATGAAAGTTTAATTGTACGTTTTCAAGTTATAAAACGTAAACATAATTTTAGATTTAATAAGAAGAGAAAGTGAATAATCGATTACACACGCAGCAACATGAAGTAAAAATAATCATGAATAAATGGCAGTGGGTAAATTAGTGGATAACATTTTAGTGCACGATATTGAAGCTATATCAAGAAACTTTTTCTTGGGCTTGCAGGTACGAAAATACAAGATAAAATTTCACAATCTCGCTGTCATTACTTGACTATAGTCTGTATTTTTAGGTATTTAAAAAAGAGTAATCAAAACCTACACTCAAATAGCTTCTGGGCCCGATTCGGATTTTGAAATAGACATCTATTAGATATCTTTTAGACATCACCATGATACGATAACGATATGTTTAAGATCTAACCTGTCAAATTTGACATTTGCGCGATTCTGGAGATACTCTTGAACGATTTCCACAGGATATAACTTAGAGATCCAATTCACCCGTGGGGTCCCGGTGCTCTGAAATTTTTCGGCGCATTAGCAAAGAGGCTGGTGGATGTAACTGGGGACCGTAGGGCTGGCAGCTTCCTCGCACAACGCATAAGCATTGCAATTCAGCGAGGTAATGCTGCCAGCGTCTACGGTACCCTGCCGAGGGGCGATTTTTTATTGTAGTTTAAGTTTTATTTCTATTAATTTAGTATAATTTTAGTTCATAAGTTTTTATACAACATTTATATTGATTCAATAAAGTTCACATTATTCACATCTAATAGATATCTTACTCTATCTAACGTAATAGTGACATTGGTTGTCCGAATTGCGCTGCAAACGAGAACTAGTTGATATCTAAACTAAAACGTATCTAGAATGGATCTAGTACGTGTCCTCTCTTGTGAATATCTTAAAGTTCGAATAAGGCAGTCTGTCACTTAACGACCTGACTTTAGTCTACATTATTTGATCATGTAATGTTTTCATCTACACTCAAATGGCTTTTTAAGCCAGGTGGTTTTGTATTTGGTTGGTTAATCAATAAATGCTATAACTACCCGAAAATGTACAAATTATTTCTTTACTTTTATTTACGTACCTAAAGATGTATCTTTAGTATAGTTGTGAAATAGTCTCTGGTGCCGATACCTGTATACTTGCTTGTTTTGTTTGTTAGCCTGATTGGAACACAAGTTGAACGTCAACATCCCGGTGTTTATGTAGGGAAGTTTGGTTGTTCCGTGCGACTTGCTAGTTGCTATTGCATCTGAGACCTTAACAAGAGGCCACGAACAATAGGTTGTGTTGATATAACCATGGACCTAAAACGGACAGTGTAATAACCACAATATATGACCGAAAGAGAAACCAGAGTACAGGGTGCGTAGCCAACGTGCCAATCGTTTACGCTCCGTAGCGAACGAAACGGAACTGTCACTGTTGCACTAATATGGAAGAGTGATAGAGAGGTACAAACCGTTCCGTTATCGTAACGTAAGCGATTAGGCAGCAAGGATCTCATTTTCAATACGGGACTTTATTTTCTTTCATACAAATTTTTACCTACCTTGGCTGCCAGTTAAAACAAACTGTACTGAACATTAAGAGTAGTTAACTTATTTGCAACTATTTAACGTCTGCTTTAGGTACGGCTCGATTCGTAAAATGAGTTAGATTTCTACTAGACTTCAACAAGTTACGATATGGATAATTTAAAGATATTTGTAAGATAGATATGTCAAATTTGACGTTTCCGCGATTCTGGAGGTCCTCTTGAACGATTTCGACAAGTTATGACTTATTTTTATTTTTTATTTTATTTCTAGTTTTAACTTTAGTTTTAATATTGTATCCAATATAAATAATTAATATTTGCCTTCTCATAGTCGACTAAGTACGTCTACTATCTATGTAGAGTTAAGTATATATGTATTGACAATTCATATTTATTGTTTTTGTATGTGAAATCGATCCTAGATTTTTATGACTACAGACAATACGAGCCCGTGAGTTATGACTTAGATATCCGAGTCACCTCTAGTCGATATCTAATGTATCTAAATCGTCTCAAGATCTTGTGATTATCACGAAATCCGAATTGCTCTAGAATGCCCATAATCGAACAATCGGGCCACGGTCACCTGCGCACGGGCATAATGCGCTTCCGGCGGAAACAGATCGCCGCCATATTGGATTGATTGTGCGCGCCGACCGTGGATAATCGGTATACGACCAATCACGTGTGTTTACATACATGAGAGTTTTCTGTACAGATTCTGTTATTTGAAAGACTCTGAAACTGATTTACGTAATCGGTACAGTTAGACCTTTTCGCTCGTCGCTAACATATTTTCACGCTAATGGTGGGAATTTTGATATATGTACTTACTATTTATTAATGATAGTCAATGTAGTATTTGGTTACATATACTGTCCAATGCTGTGACAATCTATATTACGAGTGGGCCCGATTACTCGATCAACTAACCAAACCGACCAAGTTAAAGCAAGTTTTCAAGACATTTAGGTCAAAATAATGTAAAATGAGGCAGAATATCATTAACTAAGAGCAGTATTCGAATAGGTAGCTGTTTAACTTTCTTTAAGGTCAAGGAGTTAACAGAAATGTTCTATTATAGTGTTCTCTTCTACAGCGATGGGGTCAGGCGCATCAGTGGCAGTAGACACGCCGGGTGGCGACCTCCGTCTGCCAACCTCGGGCCTAAAGTTCAACATCAACCAGCTGAGAGCGCTCAACGGCTATGTAGACTCGCTTTATGATGACGACCAAAAAGGTGATCAATTGATCATCTCTCCTTAACAACTAACCTAAAGATACAACAAAAATAATGGATTCAATCCGGAGGCCGCGGGTTTTAAACCCCGGCTTGTACTAAGTAATGAGATTTTCCGAACTTATCTACGAAATATCATTCGATATTTACCAGCTGCTTTTCGGTGAAGGAAAACATCGTGAGGAAGCCGAACTAATCTCAATAAGACCTGGCTTCCCCTCTGGGTTGGAAGGTCAGATGGCAGTCGCTTTCGTAAAAACTAGCGCCTCCGTCAAATCATGGGATTAGTTGTCAAGCCGAGCTCTCATGAGCCGTGGCAAAATGTCGGGATAACGCAAGAGAGAAGAAGAAGGAAACCCAAATAATGGTTTTTATTTGGTAAACCTTTATTCCATGTTTTAGATCGAATGTCAACCGAGATGGAGAGCGCAGTAGAGAGCTTGGTCCAGAGGATAGTGGACGGCGCCGGGCAACGGGACCCCAGGTTCCGATGCTGTCATCTCATCGCATTGCACAGAGGCAAGAAGGTAAACACATGGACGCATAGAGTTACTCCCTAGTCGTGTCTGAGAATCATAACCATACCTATGCAATTGCTTTTGAAAAAATAGAGCATCAAAATGTAAAGGATGACTCACGCTAGACCGGGCCGGGTCCGGAGGCGGCTGACATGGCATTCTCTATGACAGCTGATCGGTGATCACGTGGTGCTTTCCATAGAAAACGAAGCGCCAGAAGCTCCGGCGGCCCCAGCTCGGTTTTAAATTGAGATGCTCCAGAGCGCACTGCAATAATTTCTCTACCTAGGACAATTGCCTTTCACAGATTTATAAAAGGCTTTAATCTTTCAATGGTCTCTTACTTACTTACTGAATGTTTTTTTTTCCTCAGATGCGTTCACGTTCGCTGGAATACCTGGTGACCCTCGACTCTTTGTCAGTCCTTAATGATGGGAACGAAGACTGCTGTCTCCAAGAGGGGCCAACAGGCTACGGAAGAGTGCGTCTCACTGGCAAGGAGGCTGAGAAGTGGGAGGAGTTCCTGACTCCTTCAGGATATTTGTGCAGGTTACTAATTTCTTGTAACTGCTAGGTGCATTCCTGTTCACTGGAATGCCTGGTGACTGTGGACTCCCTATCGGTCCTAAATGATGGGCATGAAGACTGCTGTCTCCAAGAGGGGCCAACGGGCTACGGAAGAGTGCGTCTCACTGGTAAAGAGGCTGAGAGGTGGGAGGAGTTCCTGACGCCTTCAGGATATTTGTGCAGGTTAGTAAATCTTTTAAACTATTAGATGTGGTCCTGTTCATTGAAATATTAGGTGACCCTCGGAGTCCTCAGATTCCTAAATACGAGGACAAGGCTCAAAAAGGGGAGAAAGGCTATGAGGCCCGTCCTCTTACAAAGATAATGATCGGGGAATCCTTATTAAGGATTTGAATTTGTTTTGGATTGATATATTGATAAGCTTTACTTTGGATTCCTTAGGTCCCCCCTTAGCGCTATGGAAAATGACGTCGCTGCGCAGTTGCGTTGACGTTGCGTCGAGCAGCGGCCATAGAGTTGTAGACGCCGACGCTCGATGTTGGGGGGGGGGGGTGGGTTCTAAGGCACAGAATTTATAATAGTACTAGGTACAGAAGACTCACTCTCTAACAAAACTCGTCTGTCACGATCAGCACAGATATGGCCGCTAGGTGGCGACAGCGCCACGCGCGGCTTATGGCAAACCCCAAAATTGGGGCCGAACGGATGTACTTTTAGCTACCTGTAGCAAAGCGACGAAATCGCGGAGTGATACACGCCTGCCTAAGGGCTCTTTTAGTAGATGCGAGGATGTGCCTCGCTCAGAAATCTTTATTGTCAGGTAAGGTCCTAACTTTCATGAGGATAGCGAGAAATCCTGATTAGTGTTTTATGCTATTACGGCCTAGGTAACATTCTAGACAAGCGTAGCTCAATCCTCTTACAACACGATATAGTCATGTATTTTTTTTCAGGGACAAAGTCCTAGAACGATGGGTGGAGCTGATCGCGCGCTGTGCGCACGCGCGTGGTGGCGGTGGCTCACGTGTGCTCTGCGCAAGGGCGGCTGCGCGTGCCCACCCACACAAGTACTGCTACTTAGAGAGGGGTGAGTCAGTCATATCACAGCATATATAGAGACAAAGTCCTAGAACGATGGGTGGAGCTGAACGCGTGCTGTGCGCACGCGCGTGGTGGCGGTGGCTCACGTGTACTCTGCGCAAGGGCGGCTGCGCGTGCCCACCCACACAAGTACTGCTACTTAGAGAGGGGTGAGTCAGTCATATCACAGCATATATAGAGACAAAGTCCTAGAACGATGGGTGGAGCTGATCGCGCGCTGTGCGCACGCGCGTGGTGGCGGTGGCTCACGTGTGCTCTGCGCAAGGGCGGCTGCGCGTGCCCACCCACACAAGTACTGCTACTTAGAGAGGGGTGAGTCAGTCATTTAACAACCAAATTATATAAATAGTGTTAGGCCCCATTTATACGAGAGCTTTTTCAACGAGCGTTAGAAAAGAATTTGAATGACACAAATGGATATATGTATTTATTCACACGATGGCGTTGGCGCTTTTTACAAAGCGGTGTTAGATTTTCGACTTTAAGCCTTGGTCATTAAATTGAATTTAACGTGCAGACAGATTCAAGCAAGTTTTAACGCGCGTTGATAAAGCGCTCGTGTGATGGGGCACTTACGGTTTCGTTTTCAAATTTCGTCACTCAAAGGGTCTCTTATCTTAGGCATTTTTCAATCGCAAGACACTCACTCGGTCGTAATTTTGAGTCTGTAAGGTACCGTACTTACCATCAATGGGATGGACTAGTCTTACTTCACCATAACCATAAATTAATCATACATAATCGGTTATCACTTCACTCGTAAAAACTTACCCCGTATTCAATCGAAGCTTATTTAATTTTTCTGTATTAGTCTAAAAGATGACTCACGTTAGACCGGGCCGTGTCCGGGCCGGAGCTTCCGGAGCATCGTTTTCTATGGAAAGCATTGCGTGATCACCTGTTATGTCATATAAATAAGCAAGAAACAGTAAAAGTAGCTTAGTATTATAAAAAAAACCGGGCAAGTGCGAGTCGGACTCGCGCACGAAGGGTTCCGTACCATAATGCAAAAAAAAAACGAAAAAAAAAGCAAAAAAAAAACGGTCACCCATCCAAGTACTGACCACTCCCGACGTTGCTTAACTTTGGTCAAAAATCACGTTTGTTGTATGGGAGCCCCATTTAAATCTTTATTTTATTCTGTTTTTAGTACCTATTTGTTGTTATAGCGGCAACAGAAATACATCATCTGTGAAAATTTCAACTGTCTAGCTATCACGGTTCGAGAGATACAGCCTGGTAACAGACGGACGGACGGACGGACGGACAGCGAAGTCTTAGTAATAGGGTCCCGTTTTACCCTTGGGGTACGGAACCCTAAAAAGCAAAAAACCTCGTTTGAAAACACAGGCCCATTGCAAAACTCAAATTCTGCAAACAAAACATTTTGCAACAACTTCAGAACTCCCATTAAACCAGCCACATATTAATGATCCCGTCGTTAAAGCTTACCTTAAACTTAACAATATCGTTCATCGTTCACAAACAAACCCGTTATTTTCGTACGACATTTCAACAGAGACCTAATAATTAATCATAAGTTGCGCGGAAGTGTGAAACACCTACCGCAGCTATTCAAATCTACCTAAGTAATACATCTTTCCCTTTCACACCTTAATAAATAAGCGAGAGAAAAGAAAAGACTTTCTTTCCGTAGATTTTCAGGATTGAGTCGGAATCCGGCGACTTGCTTGGAGAATTTTACCAATCCACTCTCTTATCACAATGATTAGAGCCTTATTCGCTTGTAATTTGGCTTATTATCCTTTAGCCAGCTTAGATGTGCACCGTGATCGAAAAAGTTATCAAGTTCGTTTGAAATAAGGTCGAATATTCATTGGCAAGAAGCGAGGATTTGTGAATGAAAGAAGGTTCGTCGGGAGGAAGTTTGATTAAATTTTAATAGAGCGTTTACGAAAATAGCTACTGTTTATTAATTATGGGGTGGGAACTGTGAATGAAAACAGCATTTTGCTAATAGTTTGTTTCACATGAATTGTTTTATTTGCACAAGGAAATTAACACTGAGCGCTGTTTGAAAATGTAATGTAGGTAATATATCGTGTTGATACAGGGGTTCTCGCAAATGAACATAATTTATTTTCATAACCATTACGTTAAAATATTATTAGGCCCCCTAGTATGTATAAACATAGGCATATGTTACAAAACGACGAGAAATGCGAGTATTCATTGCGGTATATCTAATCGAGATACCGCTGGTACCCTAGTCAACAATGTAATGAGACCTGATCTATATGAGTTTTAAACTTGTTAGTCTCCTATTATTGCTATTATTCAGAGCCCACTGTGTCCCACTGCTGGGCAAAGGCCTCCCCCTCTTTATCCCACTCGTCTTTGTTTAGTGCTATATCTGGACCCGGGTATGTCCTTAAACCACGTCCAAGACCACCGGTGGACGGGCAGCAGCGTCCCTCAAATTCGGTGTACTCGACTGCGATTGCCAACCCGCCTGCCAAGCGTGGCGATTATGGCATTCACCCCCCATAAGGGGGAGGCCTATGTTCAGCAGTGGACATCTTATGGCTGAGAAGAAGAAGAAGAGAAGATATCTGGCCAGCCTCTCAAAAAGGACTCCAATTAAGTTATCCCACCATCGTCGATGACGTCTGTTCGGTCGGACTCAAATTTTGCTAAATCATATTTATTCGTCCAGCCTCCCCACCTCAGGCCATGACCGACCGTCGCCTAGCCATCGTGGAAGGCGCAGCTTGGGTGATGGTCCGTGTCGGTGCTGGCGAAGCTGAAGCGAAGCTCATGCTGGGAGCCAGGGTCGGTGGCGTGAGTGCGGCCGCTTACACCTGCCGCGTGCCGCTTACAAGCCCACTCGCGTTATTACACTATACAGCTGCAAATCAGGTACCCAACCCGAATATAAGCAGTCTACTTTTTTCTAATACCTATGAAAAAGCTTTTGTTTCAATAGGCCTAGAGTAAAAAGTATACGAATCGAGTAGGATTTTCCTCTACCAACAAAAATGCTTTCACGATATTATTTTACCAGTATAAAGTAGCGGTCATTTATGTATTTCTTCCCTTCGTTTCTATAAGACGTAGTCTGGCTTCACTCCGGCTCTTTTACAGTCTACCTAAGCTGACTTTCCTTAAAGGATTACTCACGTTAGACCGGGCCGTGTCCGGGCCGGAGCTTTCGGCGCTTACTTTTCTATGACATGACAGGCGATCACGTGATGCTTTCCATAGAAAACGCTGCGCCGGAAGCTTCGGCCCGGACTAAATATGTGAGTCATCCTTAAGTCATAATTATCATTATCTATTCTATGAATCATCCCACGTAACCTACCAGCAATAAACTCTAGATCACATTTAATTTACTCATTTTAATAATTTGTCAGGGTTACTACGCAACAGCAGTGGGCCCACCTTCAAACATGACGTGCGTTGAACGAGCAGCTACCTGGCAGCTATGGCACCCTTCGTTAGAAGCAACCCTGGACGCGCACTTCTCTGAACTGTCCACTATAGCGAGGGTAGCTGGTGCCCTCAACTCGCTGTTGGATAAGATGAGGGAAGGGATATATCAGGTAGGTGTATAAGATGATACCTCGATGATACTCGATACCTCGGGTAAGTGCTTCATAGCATTGTAAAATGGGTCGATGGACCTTGCAACTATGGCATTCTTCATTAGAAGCAACCCTGGATGCGCACTTCTCTGAACTGTCCACTATAGTGAGGGTAGCTGGTGCCCTCAACTCGCTGTTGGATAAGATGAGGGAGGGGATATATCAGGTTAGTGTTTGATACTATCGTACAAAGGGCCGAACGTATGCCAGCTATGGCACTCATCGTAAAAAGCAACGCTGAACGCAAAGCGACGCTCCTTTCTGAACTGTCCACTGCCCCGGCGCATGGACCGTTCCATTGCTTCTATCTTAGATATATTGTAGAATTTTCTGAGTATCTAACAGACCTTCTTCCAGGGTTCCCTCCGCGGTGTGAGCCGCTACATGGCGCAGTGCGCGCTGCGCCGGCGCGTGGATCGCTGCGCGGCGCACAGTCAGGCCGCCGCGCGATTGGTTGCGCAAACTCATGCGTCGCATCATCTGCTGTTGGTTCTGGACTCGTGAGTATAATGTCAACTTAATTTTGTAATGATAGCAGCACACTTTACACATCGCTCCGACGGTTGTTGCCCTAAAGAAGTCAGCAATAAAGATAAACTGGGCAATTTAAATAAGTTTATCTGAATATTTAGGCAATATGGAACTGGGAATCGATTTACTTGGTCCTATTCGAAGAGGAAACCAAGGCAGCAGCGATGGCTCGATGATGTAAATAATATTATCTTAGATACTATGATGATTCAAAGCTTACTCCGTCGCAGTACTGTGATAAATGCTAGAACTATTTATTGACAGGACACTATAAACATAAAAGGATATCGATATTCTTCTTTAAATTCAGGTTGTTAGCGGTATGTGAGCGGGGAACAACAGCAGGCTACGTTTATCCCGTAGACCGAGCTGCGCTGGTGAGGCGAGGGGCACGCGGCGCGGACTGGGCTGCCGATGCAGCTACGATTCGACGGTGTATCATGGACTTGCATCGTCTGCCTGGTTAGTACGAGTATCTCTATCTGCGTCTATATAAACTTACAGTTTGATCTGTGGCTGTGGTAATTGATGGGGGAGGTATATAATTAGCAGTGGACACATTTAGATACATAGATCCATAACTGCTTATAAGTTAGTAGACTGCACAGCACGAGGCGCTGACTAGCCTGCGGTAGAACTTGCATCGCCGTGTCCTTTGTTTCCATGTCTGTGTATTGTGAAGACTACGTTACTAACGAAGTGTGATGGCCTGCAAGACATTTTAGTTACTGTAAAACGGGGTGAGTAGGTTTCGCGGGGAGAGTTGGGTTATGAATGGGGAGAGAAGATTTGAGAGGGGGGTGAGAAGGGATTTTAAGGCTGCTGCTACAAAAATAATGTATTCCAATTTAAAATGGGGCTATAGTAATACGCATAATAAAAAAAAATCGATCCAACAATCTTCCAAAATCACCTTTGTATGAAAAACCCTCTCACCTCAAATACGAGGCACTACGGGGTGAGATGGGTTTTCCTCTTTATCTTCAAAATTATGAAATGGAACTACTCAAAATAAAATACAAACGTCCGAACCACTTATTATATACACCATTCAGTTTTCACATGTAAAAATAAAATTTTATCGAGGTATGAAAGTCAAATTTCACCCAACTCACCCCATTTTACGGTACGTCTATTTTTGAAGTATAGCTGGTCTAGCAAACCTTGTCAGTAAAAAAAGGCGCGAAATTCAAATTTTCTATGGGACGATATCCCTTCGCGCCTACATTTTTCAAATTTGCCGCCTTTTTCTACCGACAAGATCTGCTTGACCAAGTATATCTCAGGGCAAACCAAATGAATAGCTCAATCTTAACCAAAACCATTCCTATATCTGAAAAAGACAATACAAAGGGTGGTATTTCACCTGTCCAATTTCTTTGTCCAATGTCAGTGCATCCCACTCTCTCATTAAAGCATAATGTGACACGCAATACACATTAGGCGAAGAAATTAGATAGGTGGAATACCATCATAAGCCAGCAATGCTTTTCAGGGTCCGAAGACATCCTGCTTACGCCCTCCGAGTCCCTGGAATCGGTACTGTTTTCTCGCTGGGAGCACCTGAACAGAGTTCCGAAGCCTACGACTGGGGTCCCAAGCTTCACCAGGCGTCAGTTGATGTATCTGTGGAGAGTCGCCAGCGAGCTGGTGGCTTGTAAGAACATGGTGGTTTGTGTAAGTCATTGGTCATGTACATATATTTCACACAAGTTCAAGAAAAGACTGAAGGGACATGGACAGTGGCATCGTGTCCGGTCCAAGTCTTCTTTTGTCAGAATGTTTTTCTATTCCTCTTTTTTCTTTTCAAAAGGTTCAGCTTTAGCGTCTGCCTGCTAGTTGACAGTTTATATCTTCAACTTGTCTTAATGTCAGGCGTATTATGATTGCAATGTCCGCAATTAAGTGGAATTATATTACCTTCACCTATGTCACATCTAACACAGCGTATAGTATGAGACAAGCGAAGGCCATAACGCGCGCATTATTTGTGAGTCGTGCGCTATAAGAGCAATTACGCATTATTTGATTGATAACCATTAAAATTGTTAAGTAACGGTTTTAAGGATGATAAATAATAAACCTTAAGTAGGTAATTGAATTCCACAGGAAAACCACAGTACATTCCGTGCCAACTTGCTCCAAGTGACCTCGCAGCACGAAAACATAGAGCAACTGATCCACATCCTGGCGATCATGCTCGATCAAGCCCGAGACCTGTATCTGAACAACATCGAGACCAGAAGTCTGGGAGAGTTCGACAGAGATACTTCCACTTATAGGTAAAGTCATGAAATCTTCATTATGAAAAGTCTGTAGAGTTAGACCAAGAAAAGTCTGCAGAAATTTTGACAGCACACGCAGGCCAGTGTTATTTTTACGTCATAATTTCATAGAAGTTTGAGGCTTAAAATAACACCTAAATTGCGTGTGCTTTCAAAATCTCTGCAGACTTTTCTTGGTTTAACTCTATCTAAATTAATTTTGTATTAAGCAGAAAGTGTCTGTAAATTCTGGGTAAAGATATCGCCCGCCCTATGATCGCCTGAGACCCCTATCAATCAGCCGGACCGACACTTTCTTGATAAAATTCTTGGTGTCAGTCGACTACGGGCCCAATGTATCCATTGCAATCGCCGCAAACCATTACTTATTCGACAAGAACGCATATTTACAGCGCTTGAAAGTTTGGGCCTGGTCCAGGCCCAGGCTTTCGAGCTGACCCTTCTACGTGGGACGAAGCCTGCGTGGCCACCAAAGGGCGACCCAGGCTCCAGGGCAAGAGAGTGCAGCCATCAAGTCAGGAGGTTATTTAATTATTATGTAAAATTGTAGGTCAAAGAAATGGAACAAGCTAAAGGACTACTACGATGCGTCTTCAGCATGTTTGATCGACGCAGTCAGACGGGACCCGGAGCTACGGACAGAGAATTTGGACGACCAACTCAATTTAATGAGGAATGTGCTCAATTGGCTTTATAAAGGTAAGGTTTCACACTGTCATTGCCGAACCTTTAAAATAAAGAGTCCTTCTTGTTACGTACCAAACAAACAAACTAAACAAACAAACAAACAAACAACACTACAACAAACAAACAAACAAACAACACTACAACAAACAAACAAACAAACTAGGAGCGAAGTCTTGTGAAACGTAGTCTGTTTTCCAACTTACTTGATTCATCTCGATTGTGTACCAACCCTGCCAGTCTCCCACTTTTTCCTTTCCATCTCCTTATTACACCCATTGTACCCAAATAGGGAACAAAATTCCGGAATAAACAGAATCCTCTCAAAAAGCATCCCATGTTATGAACTATCTCTTCGTTCCGGTCATCAATTCAGTCATTTGCATGATGAAGGAGCAAAATCCCAAACATCTATACGAGTACATCCAAACTTTTTCTTTTCGCAGGATAAACTTACTAATTTTGCTAACTCTATATATTTGCTAAATCTCAGGAGTCAAAGACGACAAGAAATACCTCAGCCCAGTCCTCAAGCCATACCTCGATACCCTCTTCACCGGATCCCTAGAAAACTCCTGGTTCCTCGAAGAGTTCGACACTAAGAAGAGTGAAGCAGAGTTCCAAGGACTTAAGGAGTACTGTACTGGTGTCCATGATGGGGCGATTGAGCCCTGCCTTGGACTGTTGGATGCAGCTAAGAAGCTGGCTTGGGCTAAAGCTATGGTGGATTTTGTGGACAGATATAAACATATCGGTGAGTTTTCGTTTTAGTAGTAGTAGTAAACTATTGTACAGAAATACATAGGGTAAGACCACCAGTGAATGAACACTTAAGCAATTATCCAAGTTTGAAAAATCATTGCTCAGCATTCATTAAAAATTAAAATAATTAACTGCAATTTAATCAATCCTCATTTAATAAATAAGAAAGTAATTTCTGCGATTTTTAATTACTTTCATAGTTTTTGAGTTATACCAGAATTTACCAGAAACTACCCAAAAACCTAATGAATGAACATAAAAACTAGCGAATGAACACCGAAAAATCCAGTGAATGAACATTATTTAACTTTTTTTAATTAGCATAATAAAATCATTTTTATCACAAACACCGTTTCCGGCTCTATTTTAATAGGTATAGCGATAGCGTTTATATCTTTTTATCCCTCCATATTGACTTTGAATCGATTAGAATGTAATAAAATGATGGTTATCCACCAATAACATAGAAACCCGTTACATATTAAAATGAAAATATAAAATCAACCATTAAAACAAGAACCAACTTGCATATTTTGATGAAAAGGGGTCATGATCACCAAATAATGCTTAAAATAATAAACTTGTCACTGCAATGTTCGTGGTTACACTGTTCATACATAGAATTAGTAGAAATCCAATAAATAAACAAGCCAAATTTTGTATTGTTCATACATAGGCGTGACAAATCTAGTAAATGGACTATAGAAATTTGGTTTGTTCCAATACTGGCTAAATGAATCAGAATCGTTTTCTATGCAGAATCACAAAAAACAAGCTCAATACGATTGCGTTTACATATACATTTGGGGAAAAAATGAAATCTACGCGACATCAGTAAATGAACACACTGTTCATTTACTGGTTTCAGAACATTTGATGAGCCAGTAATGGAACTATAAAAAATAAAGACTTAATCGCATAATACGCCGACAAAGTTTACATAAATAGAAGGTTCAACTCTTAATCTAACCAAATAACTAAACTTTGTACTGGTAAAAATTAAATAAGCACTTCATATGTTGGTCCAAACGTACACTGTTCTTATCTGGGATCTAATATTTTCATACAAAACTTCAAATCCAGAAACACGTAAACTTCAAACGCCAGTCACATCCTAACTTGTCGAAGATAAATTTGTTACGGGTTGTCATTGCATAGGAAATAGAGTTGTTAATAAGAAAAAAAATAAGACAAGTGGAAGAAATTGCTATATTTCTTATTTTAGACGAAAAACGTGATTTTGTTCATTCACTGGGGGGTGTTCATTCACTGGAGGGTTTACCCTATTAAAAATAGAAAACATAAAATTAGTTAGAAGTACGGACTTATCCCTTATACACTCACACGTAATACTCGTATAATGTAGGTAATAGATATTCATGGATATCGAAGTCACAAAGCAACCATATTTTATTATAACCGGGCGATATAAATAGATACGATAATTTCGAGCATCAATGCTATACAGAAGTTGGCAGTCATGAACTGTGCGTTTCTCCAGAATCGTCCTGCCCCGCATAACCAAACTGTGGAAAGAATTATTGCTCTTGGTATTTCCGGCCCAATACGATCTTCAAACCTTCAAGAGCGTATTCATATCTTAACCTCTCTGATACTTGTTTACCATATTAAGGCGATTCGTCTGCTCCCCTGCGTCCTATATCATAAAAATAAATAAGTACTACCTGTTAAGAAGGAGTAACGTAGATAATGTCTGTGTGTGTGTGTGCTATAGCTATGCCGAAGTAGGGTTACCAGATGACAGGAATTTTCCTGACATGTCAGGAATTTTGGCCTTTTGTCAGGAATGGGGACGGAACACGAAAATGTCAGGATATTTTTGAATTGATGGACTTTTGTATAAAGCACCTTTTTATTTAGGTACTTAAATTATCAATTAAACGCGGCTAGACCCCCCCCTTCGGTTGTCGTCAAAATATGAATGTCAGGAAAAATATTCGGAAATCAGGAATTTTGTCAGGAAATTCTAAATTTGTATCTGGTAACCCATATGCCGAAGACTCCTATACCACTCAGCATACTCGCAGTTGAAGTGACCTCATTTAGAAGTATAACCGCCACATATCTGCCGTAAGCGAGGGAACTTCTACACAAGTTCTCGAAGGTGTCAAAGTTAGGAAGTTGCAAGTGCAGGGTGTCATTACTGAGCTCGAGCGAGTTAAGCGTCAAGTTTCCTTTTCCATGCTGGTGGTAAAGCTGGTGTTTAAGTCGTGTGTAAGCGGTATAAAGCTCTTGTTTATGCTCTAACTAATGCATAAAGTAAAATCACCTATTACGACCCTTATTGACTTCGCAGTACAGTCCAAAACTTGCCATACAAACTGCCATTAACTGCAGCTAGTGGCCAGCGCGCTTCCCTCATCACGCAGCCATGCGCGGGCCCGAGTAGGTGCTCATATCTTTATTCTTGAATAACTACAGTAAAATAACCTTAAATATTTGATATATCTGCATATTTTCTCGCAATCTAAGTGCTAACTCGGTCCGCCACATCCTCGATCTACCAACTTGTTATCGTTCTCGTTGCACTGGAGGTTATAGTGAGTGACTTTCCTACGCTCTTTAAACTACGGGAATAGAAGATCAGTTTTCAACGTCAGTGACATGTATAAAATAAAGACACACCATTTCGTTACAACTTCACGTTTCTTGTCCTTGTTGGAGGTGACTTTGATTGAATGTTGAATTCTTTCTAATTTTCTCAAAGGTTGACTGGAAGTTGGTAAGCGGCCATACCAGCCATGGCAATGGTATGGTGAGATATTGTATGGTGAGGTATTGAGAGTTGATAGAATCTCAGAAGAACTAGGCTATGGGATGAAAGTGGTAGACTATAAATATAGAAAGTCTAATACCGTTATTCATAAACGCGTTTCTGGTCTGAATTAGCTATGAATCGTTTGTCTTTATCTGTCATTTTGACTTATGTATTTGTAGGAAAGGGATAAAATATAATTTAACTAATTAAGGTCCGTAAAATTTTAATGTAAGAGGCCTTGGAGAGCAGTGGTAGGAAGAATAATCCATATGAGTCACGTCCCTCAGACATCAGAAAGTTTTATGAATAAAGTAAATAAAGTTTTATGAATAAGGGGGTAGGGGGTAATGAAAAGGGGGTATGATGGAAAGGGACAAACGATTATTATCGGCTTGTCAACTTTAGTAAACGTTTATGAATAAGGGGGTAAGTCTTTATTATTGAGTTGTCTTTCACACCGCATAAGTTCCCGGGTAGTTCGGACAGTTCGCAATCGTAGAATTGGGGCGGAAGCAGCTGCGGCGGGTCATGTGGCGGCAACTTACTCTAGAAGTTGATAGAACTACAATGCGAAGTTTTAGACCAATTTTTAAACAAGCAATTACGTCTGCGAGCCATATTCTAAATTTTATATTAAAGGAAAAAATGGAAAAAATTACGCTTCCGGCAGGACTTGAACCCGCAACCCCCGCAATTCTTGCGTTTGCTCTAACCAATTGAGCTACGGAAGCCTACCAGAACCTCGCGAATCTTCGGAGGTTGCGGGTTCAAGTCCTGCCGCCGGAAACGTAATTTTTTTCATTTTTTCTTTTAATATAAAATTTCGAAGTTGTAGAATTACTGGATATGAAATGATAAAAAGCGTATTATCTCACTTTAGATCGGACCGTTGCCGGGCTGGACCTTCTGGAGCTTTGTTTTCTATGAAAAGCACTACGTGATAACATGACATGTCGGATACCTCGGCTCGGGCCCGGCCCGGTCTAGCGTGAGATGAGGTCATTCAAAGTCATACTATCGCGCCTAAACATAACAGCCTAACTAGACGGAACATCCAACTTAATAAAACGTCCTTGGTTACTTTGCAACAAAATATGAACGATATTTCGCCATTCGTTCAATGCATGAAATGAGTGGCACTTTAAAATTCGTTTTTAAACCTATGGCCGTTTATGCTGTGAGTAATTTGCACGAATGTTTCGAATAAATCAAATTTATATTAATGTGCACTTATCTTTCGTGACTGTATAACAAATATGAGGTAAAAAACACTATTTGCCGCCATTTTGACCGGAAATTGCGTGATTACCGACAATTTATTTTATTTGTAGGTATTGGTGTTGTGAGCGAAACTCAAGTAGGTACCTGCAACATGTATAGTTTAATGATCAAAATTTTCCGAAGGACGGAAAGCGTTCACACAATTATTGCCTTGTGATTCTGGGCCGCTTGCACCATTCCACTAACCCAGGGTTAACCGGTTAAACCTGGAGTTACCAGGGTTACCAGTACAATTTGACACTGGGTTAGTGAATAGAATCAGGCGTTACTTTGCATACTTGAAATCCATATTAATTTAGTTTTAATTGACACTGGGTTAACGGCATAACCGCTTAACCCCAGATTGGTGGGATGGTGCAAGTGGCGCTTAGGAGGTAGGACTAGCAATGTGCAAGTTGCAGAACACTCTAAATAAAAAACCGGACAAGTGCGAGTCGGACTCGCCCACCGAGGGTTCCGTACTTTTTAGTATTTGTTGTTATAGCGGCAACAGAAATACATCATCTGTGAAAATTTCAACTGTCTAGCTATCACGGTTCGTGAGATACAGCCTGGTGACAGACGGACGGACGGACGGACAGCGGAGTCTTAGTAATAGGGTCCCTAGGGTTTTACCCTTTGGGTAGGTACGGAACCCTAAAAATGCAGGAACCATAATGAAAGTCTTCTGGAAACATACACGAGAATTAAAATCAAGTTTCTATTCAGAAAGATTATTGTAGGATTTTTTCAAAAAAGTATTATTAATAATATTATAAATCACATATTAATGAGACAGGCAGAAGAAATATATAATAAAGCCTGTATCTAAATAGATATTATGGTCTTGACATTTTTTTATTATTTGATAAATTTATATTTCTGAGAACTTATCCTATAGAAACTGGCAACTCCGGAGACCTCTCCTTGGTAAGTACAAAACCCGGTAGGACACACCTGTACAGTATTAGTTTTCTTGCTTTATTTCCTTGTACGTGAAATATCATCCGTGACAATACATAAAAGACTCCTGCGTATATAGGTAGCTACTTCCTAAACTATTATAATAATCGTGAAAGCGCCCCGGGGGTAATCAAAGTCGGCTTGATCGAATTATCGCACCCTTCAAGGTGTGATTTTAGTCAAATTCGGGGAAAACCACACGCTAAGCGTATTGACTTAATGGCACAGAACAGTGAAATTGAGATTGGTAATTCTAGGTAAGAGGCAAATCATAAATCATTTATCATTTATTTGTTTGTTTTTGCAAAGGAAGAGTTTCTACCTATTGATATTAAAATTGAGTAAATAGGATTGAGACACAAACTGTTTGACATTAACTGAGATCCTGTATCACAAATTATAACGGTTATAATTTTAAAAACTAAAAATAATTGTGGTGATAACAGTTTTTTACTGCGCCACCCAAGCGCCACCTATGAACTTGAACATGAACCTATTTGCTGTATATTTTATTCACATCTTCGTCAGTAGCTACAAAAATAAAATAAACAAGGTAAGTTCAAAATGACCCGGGGGGTTAGTAAAGGGGACAGTGCATCAACTTTAATGCACTGTCCTCTTTACTAACGCCGTTGGATCAAAATTCGTCTCAATTTTACATTACAATGAGACCAGTTTACTGTGAGCTTTCGCTGCGGGGTTTCAGTGTTGGGTGGCGGTTAGAAAGGTCTCTAGTTACTGGTGGAAAGTTAATACCCGAGTTTAGGACAAGGATAGATTGAAGGACAAACTAGAATCGGTCGGTGCTTATATTATTTTGTCAGTTGACGACCACGTACCTTCTTCTGTACTTTTAAGAAACTGAGCACGAAAGGGCCACTTGCACCATTCCACTAACCCGGGGTTATCCGGTTAAACCTGAAGTAACCATGGTTACCAGTACAATTTGACACTGGGTTGATGGTTGGACCGCTTAACTCCAGGTTAGTGGGATGGTGCAAGTGACTAATTTATAGAATACAAACGATGTTTATTTCAGTCAATTGTATTCAGCGTTATTTTTTTCATAAGTGTCTTACAGATTTAAAAATATTTTTTTACACTCCTCACAATAATTAATAGTTTGTATGGTTGTAAAAAAAGAAATGTGCAATTTGCTCAAAAATCGCTAAATATTGTTAATTCAAGTAATGGCAATATTAACTCTCTGGACTAAGGTCCTCTCTATCCTCCAAAGGCCTAGGTCCTACCTATACAGTATTTCTTCAGTTCACATTCATATTTAAACCATATAATATTCAATTGGAACAGAGTTGCATTTCTTTTGTTTTTATTTTCAATTTTCAAACAAACTCTATTCCCTGCACTATAAGTTTAAATTTCAGTGGCAATTTTAGGATTTTTATATGTATGGCTGGGTCTTAGGAGGCTATACTTTATTGCTAGGCCCTTCCAGTGTTAATTTACATGTATCGCTCTTTAAATTAGGGTCTGTGGACTTGCAAATCATGAGAACTTCCGATTTGTATCCCTATCGTATGCATCAAACCAATATAGCTATGACCCCAGATCCTATTCATTTGTTGCGGCTCTCTAGGTCTCATTACACTGCTGGGTTCCTAAAAACTTCCTCATGAGATCATTATGGTCAGTTGGTGCTGGTGTTGACGCGGTCCGTGAATACTTGCATGTTTTTACATTTTGGTGCCGCGTAAGCAGGATCAAATAACAACGTAGTTGGCTACTTTGATTAAAGCCACTCAAAGGAAAAGGCACTTAAAATACTGGCAAGAGTAATGTAGTTAACCTACTGGGGTAGAGTATAGGTTAAAAGGTTATTGTGGAATCGCTCTATACTAAGTAATTTATTACTTATAGGTGTACATATATGCTTTTACCCATACATATAAGAAGACATACTTATTGTTAGGTACCTATAAAGACTTCTATACAAACATAGACTACAAAATACGTTAGAATTAAATATATAGGTACGCAATAAATTAAAACTAATATCAATACACATAAAGTAAAATAATTACATTACTCATCTACGGCAAGATTTTTAAGAATGTTATAAGTGTGTGTGTTTTTACTGTATGACAGTCAACATATAAAAGCACAAGTTTAGTATTCAGTTTTAGAACAATATATTTAAGGATGATGTACGGATGATTAAGTTTTGGAGGAGGAAACGGTCGAGTACGAAATCTCGATTTTTGAGATTTTTACGCAGGATTATTTTAATATAATATCCAAACAAAAATTTAAAAAGATATTTTTAGGCAGTAGGCACACAATGTAAGTAAGTATACCTCCAACTTTTTGCGCATTTTGATATATTATTTCCTATCATCTCAAAACTATTTTCCAAAACACTTACCAATATTCTTATGAAATAAGCACAAGCCCAAATCTTGGTCATTTAAACAATCCCGGCCATCCAATCTCAAGAAAGTACTCTCACGTGTTCACTGTAATATCGAAGCTCTGATTCCTATTACTGAGGACTTTTCTTGATCTAGCCACCTGGACCAACGAATAAATAAATAAAATAGAAATTCAATTATTAAAAGAAAGAGGATAAAATTACAGAAGTAATTTTACTCAGTGATTAGGCTAGGCCTGTGTCGTGGTGACCGCTCTACAGAATTATGTACTAATTACTCGTACATAAAATTTTTGGGGTGTCCTCTAAACCAGCGGTCGGCAACCTTTTAGCAGCTAAGGGCCACATAGTAGTTGCCGATGTTGACGCGGGCCGCACTTTGTTAATATTTATGACTTTATCAAACATTGTCGTTTGTTAATATTACATAGAAAATAGCCAGGGAGGCTCGCGGGCCGCAAGTGTGAGGTTCGCGGGCCGCGGGTTGCCGACCGCTGCTCTAAACTAAAGTCTCTTACATTGTATGAGAAGAACGATGTATGAGAACGATTATATATTTTTAATTAATTTGTAAATAAGGGATCACGGCTGTTACATAGGTACTTAACGAGTAGGTACTTATTGCTTCCGCCCACGATATTGCCTGAGTAGAAATTGAAAATAATAACAAGAATTTACATTTCACCCCCTTAGGCTGAATTTCCAGAAATCATATCTTAATGGAGATCTTAAAAATTTGAAGGATATGTGTTAAAAATTTCAACGCTACATTTTTAAAGATTTTATTTCTCTTTAAAGATTTATTATTCTTAGCATGAAATGTACCTAATTCTAGAGCTCATTTGCAATGAATGCAAGTCTGGCAACTAGGGATCTAAATCCATTGGTTTTCAAGTTATTTTAGTGTTTACAAACTCTGTAAGCTTAAGGAAACTGACCTGAAAGTTTGCGTGCTCAGACTAGGTACCTAATGCAGGTAGAAAATTGAGCTGAGATTTTACTCTCATAAGCCACGAGTAGGTTACATTAGAATAATATTCTTGTTACCTACCTATATTTCATGCTCGTTTGCTGACTATTACTTAAAAAATATATATATATATTTATACGCAGATGAAAAATACACTAATTCAACTAAAGAGAGTAAAGGAATTGAATTTAATTAATTCAATCAATTTTGAATCAAATCAAATCTCAGATCAGATCTTCTTACGCCCACTTGCACCATCCCACTAACCCGGGGTTAAGCGGTTAAACCATTAAACTAGTGTCAAATTGTATGGGTAACCATGGCAACCCCAGATTTAACCGGTTAACCCAGGGTTAGTGGAATGGTGCAAGTGGGCCTTAGGGAATAGCCTCGATTATTTATTTTTTGTACATTAACTGACTTTAACTTGACTCGAACCTTACGTCAGGGGTTTTCATCAATAGCTACAACTCGTTAATTGCCTCGAAGGCCCGTAAGATCCAATCTAATTATAATGTTTCTTGTGCCCGGTCCAATGACACCCGACCGGACCGGACCGACTGGACCTTTCATCTGTTTTCTTTATTAACTTTAATGGCCCAAAAATACGATGTCTAAGTTTTTAAAATAATATTTTAAAAATTTATTTACAGAATATCATAAAAAATAATCAATGTTATTAAGTTCGCCTCTTGTACAATAAACATATTACTCATATTTCTGTGCAATGAAGATTAAATACTTAACTTGTTCTAGATACCTAACTAGTATTTTCTTTTCAGAGTTTCGACTCGTCTTCCCAACTGGCGAGGGCATGGCGGTGTCATATCCGATGAAACTACCAAGTCGAAGAGAACACAGTGCCGCTAGAGAACTCACATTAAGCCGGAGGGATAAGTGCGAGGCTAAGCTGCGGTTAGCTCGACGGAGTGTGCTTGGGGCCTTTACTGCGGCCCTTGTAGGGGACAAACGGTATGCTTACATGCTAATATATATTACATAACTATCTAGAAGAAGAAAGTAGTTAGAGAACTCACACTAAGCCGGAGGGATAAGTGCGAGGCGAAGCTGCGGTTAGCTCGACGGAGTGTGCTTGGAGCCTTTACTGCGGCCCTTGTAGGAGATAAACGGTAAGTTTACATGCTAATATATATTACATAACTATCTAGAAGAAGAAAGTAGTTAGAGAACTCACACTAAGCCGGAGGGATAAGTGCGAGGCGAAGCTGCGGTTAGCTCGACGGAGTGTGCTTGGGGCCTTTACTGCAGCCCTTGTAGGAGATAAACGGTATGTTTACATGTCAATATGTAACTATCTAGCAGAATATAGTAGTTAGAGAACTCACACTAAGCCGGAGGGATAAGTGCGAGGCTAAGCTGCGGTTAGCTCGCCGGAGTCTGCTTGGGGCCTTTACTGCGGCCCTTGTAGGAGAAAAACGGTAAGTTTACATGCTAATATACAGAGTGGAAAGATAAGTCGGGCCCTGGAGGGAAACTACCTTAAGTTTTGTTTCTTTTTAAAAATAAATGAATGTCTCCTTTAAGTAAAATGAGCCAGCTTAAGGATTTAAGTTAGTTTCCCTCCAGGGCCCGACTTATTTTTCCACCCTGTATACAGTGTGTCTGACAATGGGGCTTTAATTCCAGGGCTTGATTTTACTCGCTAAACTGAGCTACTTTTACTATGGGACCAACCCTAAAATCGGGGATTTTTTTTTGGCTTTTCCATAGAAAACGTCGACATCTGATCAGACAAAATGTATGAAAACGTAAAAAAATTTTTCGGTATTTCGGGGTTGGTGCCATAATAAAAGTAGCTCACTTTAGCGAGTAGAATCGAGCCCTGGATTTAAAGCCCGATGATCAGTAACACCCTGTATTACATAACTACGAGGGGTGATTGGAAAGTTCACGGCCTAAGTATGAAATCAAATCCAAAGATTTTATTTAATATTTTTATTTCTCTACGTAGTCCCCGTCGAGCTCTTTGCACTTGTTCCATCTGGATTCCAAAGCCATTAATACCACTTTTGAAGAAACTTTCCTCCAGGCCTTCAAAATAGGTGTCCACTTCTGCTTGGACCTCGTAGTTGGTAAAAAATTTCTTACCGCCCATGTGTTTTTTTAAATTTGGAAATAGATGGAAGTCCGATGGTGCCAAATCAGGCGAATAGGGCGGGTGGGGCAATAATTCAAACCCACAGTTGTGAATTTCTGCTATCGATTTTATTGACGTGTGCACACGTGCATTGTCCTGGTGAAAGAGAACTTTTTTTGTCAACAATCCAGGTCTTTTTACTTTCAGATCTTCTCGTAATCGGCGTAAAAGGTCGCAATAGTAGTCCGAGTTTATAGTGGTACCTTTCTGGAGATAGTCAACCATTATTACTCCCTTTGCGTCCCAGAAGACTGATGCCATGACTTTATTCGCCGACAAAATGGCCTTTGCCTTTTTGGGTGGCGGAGATCCAGCACGAACCCACTGCTTTGATTGCTGTTTAGTCTCGGGCGTGTAGTGATGGACCCATGTCTCATCCATAGTAACATATCTGTCCAAAAAGTCTTGAGGGTCAGCTTCGAACAAGTCGAGACAGTCGCGTGAAATTGTTAGACGAGTGATTTTTTGTTCCACTGAAAGGAGCTTCGGAACCCATCTCGCCGACACCTTTGAAAAACCTAATTCGTTGACTATAATGTTTTGGGTTCTTTCATAGGAAATGCCTACGATGTCAGCTATTTCCCTTACTTTTAATCGTCGGTCTTGCATTATCATCTCGCATATAATTGCCACATTATGTGGATTGGTCGCAGTGGTTGGTCTCCCGGGGCGAGGGTCATCTGCGATATTGACTCGTCCCCGCTTGAATTCAGCTGCCCACTTTTTTACTGTCGTATATGATGGACAGAATTGCCCCAATGTACACTGCATATCTTCAAAAATTTGTTTTGGAGTCAATCCTTTTTTATGAAGATATTTAATTACAGCACGTTGCTCCAAATTGTCCATTATGAAAAATCTGTTGACTCTTATTTTTAAATCAGACGTATAATTTTTTTTTACAATGTCTTACAATTGAAATTTCGCGGGATGACAACTGAATAATGACAGTTCAAAATGGCGGCAGAAAAAAATTAAATAGTTTTTTTTTTAATGGTCAGGCCGCGAACTTTTCAATCAGCCCTCGTATCTAGTAAAAGAGAGCTGTTAGAGAACTCATCACTAAGCCTGAGGGATAAGTGCGAGGCTAAGCTGCGGTTAGTTCGACGGAGTGTGCTTGGGACCTTTACTGCGGCCCTTGTTGGAGATAAACGGTATTTTTACATGCTAATATATATTACATAACTATCTAGGATAAGAGAGCAGTTAGAGAACTCATACTAAGCCGGAGGGATAAGTGCGAGGCTAAGCTGTGGTTAGCTCGATGGAGTGTGCTTGGGGCTTTACTGCAGCCCTTGTAGGAGATAAACGGTAAGTTTACATGTTTACATGTCAATATCTAACTATCTAGTAGAAAATAGCATCTAGGGAACTCACACTAACCAAAAGGGATAAGTGCGAGGCGAAGCTGTTGGTTGAACCCTTTTCCGTTTAGAGACAGACGGTAAGTTCCATGTTTTGTTTGTTCCGTGTGTCCAAAGAAGAATATCTCATATGTGATGAAGAGTGCCGCATTCGAGCTCCCTCACACAAGTCGAAGAGATAATATATTAGTGCGAGACTAAGCTATGGTTAATGGGGTGAAGTAAATAAAAAAACGTAAAATGAGTGAACTTACTCCGTGTAGTAAGAAACAACATGCACTGCTCATAAAATGATAATGATTTAAACATATGTGAAGGGATACAATGCAACCTGAAGACATCTACAAAGACGAAGTTGCGGGCCTAGTATAATATATATAACTCTCATTAATAGGTATAGGTATCAGTTGAGAACTAGAAACTGAAATCATATTAGTATATAATTTATTTAAAAAAAATCTGGATATAACCTCTTATGCAATGAAAATATTGGATGGTGGATTGTGTAATAGTTAGCCCTACTTTATAAAAGTTTGGCTCCACTGACCGTATCCGGTACAGAATTTGTTCCAATACATAGAAAGAATTCGATTAGGATTATTGGCACACGAGCGGATTTAATTGAAATCTTGGCTAGCCCCTATAGGTTAGTTTTTCTTTCTGATAATAAAGTTTATCTGACTTCGAGTTACGTAACTAGGAACAGAAAAGTTTTTTTTCCGCAACCTTAGATAATAACACCTAACACCAAAGCAGGCACAGCCGTGTCGTTTCTTGTACCCCCCTGTAAAGGATGACTCACGTTAGACCGGACCGGGTCCAGGCCGGAGCTTTCCGGCGCTTACTTTTCTATGACAGATGACCGGTAATCACGTGATGCTTTCCATAGAAAACGAAGCACCGGAAGCTCCGGCCGGGTCTAACGTGAGTCATCCTTAACTTCGTTATAAAAGGATAAATCAATAAGCTTGAATTTTCAGTCACCAGTCGCAACACACTTTTACGACTGCAAATAGTTTTTTACCCCATGAGCGGTGCTACCTCCGCAGATACAAAGTCAAGATTAAAGGAATACATACTCACGTTAGACCGCGGGCTAAGTCCGGGCCGCTTCCGGCGCTTACTTTTCTATGACATGACAGGTGATCACGTGATGCCTTCCATAGAAAACGATGCCCCGGAAGCTCCGGCCCGGTCCCGGCCCGGTCTAGTGTGAATCATCCTTAATCGTCCTTCCACCCATTATACGTCATAGTCATAACTAAATCAGAACCCTAAACCAGACCATATTTCACTAGCAGATGAGGGTTGCCTCGTTAACAGATTTATTAAATATTGCAGGCCCGGCCGGCAATCTCCCAGGAATTTTACTTTGCGGCCGGCCTTTGTGACTGAAATAAAACCCGCTCGCAAATCGTTGGCGAATACTTTTGCTGGTCTTGAACTATAAGGGATAGTAGACGTAGACGTAGTAACTATTTATTAATCTGTGGCATAGTGGTTTAATTAGTTAGGGAAAAAGGGAAACCCTTACTTTATTGAACTTACTGAACCGTAGTACTACAATAAGATAAGCTAATATAATATGTAATACGTGACTTTTTAAATAATCTCACTAGTTACAATATAAATTATAAACTTATGACGGCCTCCTAGCCTAGTCGGTCGTGATACTACCTACAAAGCAGGATAGACCCCAGGTCCGAATCCTAGTAAGGGCATTTATTAATGTGTTGTCGCGACCCACAGTTTGAGGAGTCAGTATTCCTCAAACTGTGGGTCGCGTCTACTTCAATATATCTTCGGGAGCTCTGACTAAACTAAACACGTCTTGTAGGCTTATTAAGTGAGCTATCAGACGTAACACTATATCAGCACATGCTTTCAATGCATGCTGACGTAGATTGATAGAGTTAACCCACGTCGAGTGCCATATAGCGAACAATGATCGCATTTCTGTCGAGCTAAGCACATTGTCAAGCTTATTAAGGTTGCAACTAGCGCGCATTTTATGACATTAAAGATTAAATAATGTGAAGTACTCCTTGTAATTTTTTTTCGTCCTATTGCAATTCTCATTTTTATTAGTGTAGGTACAGTTGCCATCCGATATATCGGAGCGGCCAAGGTGTTCACAATATCTGAACACGCGCTCTAACGTCCTGACAATAAAGGCGTGTTCAGATATTTGTGAGCGCCTTAGCAACTTCGATAATATCTGATAGCGACTGTACCTACTGCCCAAACCGGCCACAATAACATACCAAAAACACAGAACTAAAACTCTTTGCAATTGTTAATTCTTAATAAAATAGGCTGGTGAGTATTATAAAAACCAGGCAAGTGCGAGTCGGACTCGCGCACGAAGGGTTCCGTACCATAATGCAAAAAAAGGCAAAACAAATCGGTCACCCATCCAAGTACTGACCCCGCCCGACGTTGCTTAACTTCGGTCAAAAATCATGTTTGTTGTATGGGAAGCCCCACTTAAATCTTTATTTTATTCTGTTTTTAGTATGTGTTGTTACAGCGGCAACAGAAATACATCATCTGTGAAAATTTTAACGAACCGTGATAGCTAGACATCACGGTTCGTGAAATACAGCCTGGTGACAGGCGGACGGACGGACGGACATTTAGAGTCTTAGTAATAGGGTCCCGTTTTACCCTTTGGATACGGAACCCTAACAATATCGCTTGTAGGGAGTGTGCATTAGGGTGGGCCGATTTTGTATGGAAGAAAATAAATATTCAAAACTCATATCGTAATAGGTATCAAAAGTTTTTGGACCCGGGTATGTCCTTAAACTACGTCCAAACCAGCGGTGGTAGGTCCCGTAGGGGCCGCCTGGTTTGCTACCACCCTCCCGCCGGAGTCAGGCGCCAAGCAGCCTTGCTGCGTTTCGTCTATGAGCGGGAGTACCAGTGCCTTTGGGGGATGATTTGCTGTCAGTTGTGTTGCATAATGCCGGTTTTTGGATCCTTGAGTGACGTCGGGCCGAGCAGCTCTCGCTGGAGGGTAGCGGGATCCGAGGCACGGTCTTGCCGGTGGCCGACCGCAGGAAGTTGGGGGCCCAATTGTACGACAGCCACGTGCGAGAGGCTGCCCCGCCACCTAGCGAAAAATCCTGGAATAGCTCCACCGTGCCAGTTGGCGACTGGACGGGAGGACCCGGTGGGTTATTTCAGGGGGGCTCGGGCGTCCCCGCAGTCTCCAAGTGAGCTCCTCATTGTCCGGATTAGCTCAAGTGATCCAATCGGTAAACGCAACACCTCGACAGGCATTTTTTCACCCATCCCACACTCCACAAATATGAAAACAAAAAGAAAAAAGAATAGGGTTAAACACCGGCTGCACTTCCTCCCATTGAAAGTGCACCTCACCAACATCAGGGGGTTGCACTCAAATATCGATCCGGTCCACCACCATCTTGAAACCGAAAAACCGCACCTATTCTTTTTGACCGAGACGCAAATCAAAACCCCAGCGGACGCGTCGTACCTCAACTACCCAGGCTACTCACTGGAACATAAGTTCAGAGCACGTGCTGGGGTCTGTGTGTACGTCCGCGACGACATTTGCTGCAAGCGTCTTCGTTGCTTTGAGGCTGCCGGGTTTTCCACTTTGTGGATTATGGTCGACTCGGGCTCAGAGAAAACTCTGTATGCCTGTGTCTACCGATCGCACAGCGGAAACCAGGAGACAACTAGGCTCTTTGACCACCTTACTGAGATGGCAGATAAAGCCCAACAGCGGTACCCCGCGGCTCAACTCGTATTCCTTGGGGACTTTAACGCCCACCACGAGGAGTGGCTGTTCCCGTACAAGAATACTTGCCACGCTGGGAGGGAAGCGCGCAAATTTGCTGTATTCCTAAACCTTACCCAGCTGGTAAATGTTGCGACGCGGATACCGGATGTTACTGACCATACACCCAATTGCCTTGACCTTCTGCTGACAACTGATCCAGACAGGCACTCGGTTTCGGTCTCAGCTCCGCTAGGATCGTCCGATCACTGTCTGGTGAAATCCGTGTCGATCCACTCTCCTCCTGATCTCTGCCCTAGGGGCACGAGGAGAGTATGGCGATACGAGTCAGCGGACTGGGATGAGATGCGGCATTTCTTTGCGTCTTTCCCCTGGCAGCAGGTCTGTTTTTCTTCGGGTGACCCCTCGTGTTCTGCTGAGGCTGTTGCGGATGTGATTCGGCAGGGAATGGAATATTTCATTCCGTTCTCCGACCTATCGCTCGATCACAAGACCCGAGCATGGTACAATTCGGACTGTGCTCGAGCCGAGGCTCTTAAGCAGTCTGCATACCAGGCTTGGGTACTAGCCCGCGATACCAAAGCTGGAGCACAGAGGGTTCGCGCGAAGAAAAAAGCCTTTAACTCAGCTGCCAAGTCCTGCAAACGGGTGCTTCGAAAGGCTCGATTCGACCACGTCAGTCGAATAGGGGCCAAACTCGCCTCCTACCCTCCTGGTAGCAAGCGGTTCTGGTCCCTGTCGAAAGCGGTCGAATCCAACTTCTGCAGACCCACATTGCCACCTCTGCAGAAACCTGATGGGACACTGGCCCACTCCGCGACAGAGAAAGCTAACTTGTTTGCTTCTCTGTTTGCGAGCAATTCACGTCTAGATGCAGGCTCAAAACTTCCACCTACGCTACCTCATTGCAGTTCCTCTATGCAGAGAATTGCTATACATCAAAAAGAGGTACGCCGAGCTCTGCTGAATCTTGACGTGAATAAGGCCAATGGACCAGACGGTATACCTGCACGTGTACTAAAGCAGTGTGCGCCTGAGTTGTCTCCTGTACTGACACGCCTGTACCGCCTCTCTCTCCAAACAAGAACGGTGCCGAAATCCTGGAAGCTTGCAAACGTGCAGCCAGTACCCAAGAAGGGTAGTCGTGCTGATCCCTGCAATTACCGACCAATCGCCATTACCTCCATGCTCTGTAAAGTCATGGAAAGGGTACTTAACGGCAAACTGCTGGCATACCTCGAAGCAAATGATCTGCTCAGTGACCGTCAATATGGCTTTCGCCGAGGTCGGTCTACTGGGGATCTTTTAGCGTATGTCACGCACTGCTGCGGCGAGGCCATCGAGAGGAACGGTGAAGCGCTTGCTGTTTCACTGGACATCTCGAAGGCCTTTGACAGGGTTTGGCACGCAAGTCTCCTTAGCAAGCTTCCTGCTTACGGCATCCCTGCTGATTTTTGTAGCTGGCTATCTGATTTCTTGAGTGAACGGTCGATCAGAGTAGTTATTGATGGCTGCTCTTCGGACCTCATGGCCATTGACGCCGGTGTTCCTCAGGGGTCTGTTCTCTCCGCAACCCTTTTCCTGCTCCACATTAACGACATGCTGCAACCCAGCATTGTAGGTTATGCAGATGACAGTACGGTTGTTGAGAGATATTTGGCTAGTGCAAGGGACAGCAGGGAGGATATACGTTCACAGAGAGAGGCCATGGTTGAGCGAATGAACTTGACCCTTAGTCTCGTTTCCCAGTGGGGTGATGACAATCTGGTCACGTTCAATGCCTCCAAAACGCAGGCGTGTCTATTTTCCGCTAAACGGAGTCCATTCGACCTGACTCCTTCTTTCCGGGGTGCATCTGTACCTATTACCGACAGCCTGGAACTCCTCGGCATGGAGCTGAGTTCAGTCCTCGGCTTCGGCAGCTTCATTGAGTCTAAAGCACAAACTGCGGCCAGAAAGCTGGGCGTCCTAAATAAGGTGAGGCGATACTTCACACCTGGACAGCTTCTAACACTTTACAAAGCTCAAGTCCGGTCGTGTATGGAGTATTGCAGCCACCTGTGGGATGGCTCAGCTAAATACCAACTCGCCGCTTTGGACTCAGTGGAGCGCAGAGCCAGGAGGATGATTGGCGACAAGAAGCTAACGGCTAAGCTTCAAACTTTGGCCCATCGGCGGAAAGTCGCCAGCCTGTCGGTATTCTACAGGTTGCACTTCGGGGAGTGTGCTCAAGAGCTACACGAGCTCATTCCACCGTCCCCATTCTACCATCGGACTTTTAGACGCACGGCCGGTTTCCATCCTTACTTGGTAGATATTCCGCCAATTCGCACTAAGCGCTTTGCTTCTACTTTCCTTATGCGCACTGCCAAGGAATGGAATTCCTTGCCGGCGTCTATATTTCCGTGCTCTTATAACCCGGCAACCTTCAAATCAAGAGTGAACAGGCACCTTCTGGGCGAGCTCGCTCCATCGTAGGCCACGTCTACGCCTCGGCTAGTCTGTGGCCATGAGTAAACCCATGCATAAAAAAAAAAAAAAAGTTGCGTAATCATGCGTAGATTACAGTTCTAGCAAAAATAATCAAAATAGGTATTAGTTTTAGCCGTCTACCAGCCGACGAAGAAAAAAAAAATAGGGCAAAATTAAAAAAAAAACAAAAATATTGGATGGCTCTTATTTATTAAAATTATTATAATATAACATAAATAGACCATTAACTAACCTAATTCAGTAGTATTTAGCTCTTAATTTTCACTAAAATCATATAATATAACACCCCAACAGTTCATATAAAATACAATTATCACTTTATCGCATAAAATACGAGAAGGGTCGTTAATATATACAATAAATTTTTAGTTTATATTGAATATAGAACTGCTTAAATATGATAAAAACAGTTTTTGGCATTTTTATTATGCATTTTTACAATTATTCCTATTTTTGTAAACTTAGGCAAAAGTTGCGTTTTATGCCAATTCAGGCATATTACGATGTGCTTTTTCTCATTGGTTTGCTATAAACAGTATATATTTTTATGATCTATTTTATTTTATTCTTCACTAATGGGCCTAGAATAGGATTCAAATACAAATTTGGGCCTCTGACATATATTAAAAAGTTTTTTTCCGAAAAACGCAATTTATGAATACTTTTTCGACTTCAGGATAAAATGTTTAGGAGTGTAATTGACGAACGTTAAAATCATGTCGGATGCTTAAGGCATTGCTTTCTTCAAACAAAAAATAAAAATGGAAAAAATGATAATGAAATTTTATTTAAAAAAATATAATTAATTTTTACACTTAATCGTTGGTAGAGGGCTCAAAGTAAATAGCTAGATTTTTTAAATTATTTTTCTCGATAACTACATAAAATTACGCATCCTTTAGGTGGTATTACATTGCTTATTTCCAATATTTACTCAAACGGCCCACCCTAGTGTGCATGAACTATAGGGGGCAGCAGAGGAGCCGTCAGATATTTGGCGTGAGGCGTAAATGTGAAGTTTATGCTTCCGATGTAGCTCACAAGATGGCAGAACCTACTATGCACAAGAAAACGTACGAGAACGGTAGATGGCAGCACTTGCTTTAGCAAGAACATGTATATGTTTCCAATTGAGGCCACAAGATGGCAGACCCTCCAACGCGGGTCAATTAAGAGCTAAGCATTGACATAATTAATGTAAAAAATAATATACATATGTAAATAAGGTGCGGTTCGGATAATTTCGAAAATCATTCAGAATTCCATCATAAAAAGAGTCCCTTTTTGACATTATTCGACGGTTTTCAATATTCGAAATTACCCGAATACACCTTACCTATTTTCCTTTCGACGGAAGGGTTGCATCCCTACCCGCAGTTCTTTTTTTCCAAAACGACGTCCATTTTGTTACGATTTTCGGCAAAAAATACAGCGCTAATGTGAAGCTTCGCGATGTAAGGGTAGTATTCCATCTGTCCAATATCTTGGTCCAATGTCATTGCGTCTCACTCTCTCATTAAGCAAAATGTGAGACGAAATACACATTAGACATAGGCATTGGACAGGTGGAATACAACCACCGTACATCGCTCCCGCAAAATACGAAACATAACTATGTAGGTACACTTGGTCAAGCAGATCTTGTCAGTAGGAAAAGGCGGCAATTTGAAAAATGTAGGTGCGAATGCGAAGGGATATCGTCCCATAGAAAATTTGAATTTCGCGCCTTTTTTACTGACAAGATTTGCTTGACCAGCTATATTAAGATTTACTAATCTTCCAAAGTCCTCCATAGATGGCGCGACGAGCAAAATAGTTCTCGCTATCGATACGTTCCCGTAGCCAGTATATAACATTCACTCACAGCCAACGTTGAATAATATATTTTTTCTCCAATATGCTCGGAAATGTTCACCTTACTGTAGCAAAAATAGTACGGGAAGTTCTTCGTTAATGTCAAACTCTAACTAAAAAACATCAAACTATCGCTGTCCTGTTCTAGCGGACGGGAAGTAAAAAAACACTACAGTAATAACTTATTACTGTAGTGTTTTTTACTTTTTAATAATAAAAAACGCAAACAGCCAATTATTATTGCCGCGAGCCGCTTCTACACGACCCGATCAGCTATCATTTCACGTGTATGATCGTGCGAATACTGCTTAATAAAATCAAAGATTATTTTTATATTTTTTTTAAATCTCATCCGTGTTCATAAAGCTTACATAGTTTGTCAAAGGACTTTCTCATTTCAAACATAGACAAAGAGAATCATACTATCTTTGTCTTACACTAGTACTAGCACCCAAAAGAAAAGGATGGGTGTAGTTTTCCTGGTTCTTACTGACTGAAAAGTTGGTTTGACAAACTATATTGCGCAATTATATTGAATGAACGAATATTGAATGGTACTGAATGGCAGAATAAGTTTGTGCCTTTAACTTTTAAAAATTAATTAAAGAGGGAAATTGTTTTTGACATTTCGGATGTGAAGGTTTGATTTGAGTGATGCTTGATGCTTAAATAATAATTACTTTAGCTTATTTCCTCGCATGTTTGGAGAAAAGCACTATATATGCCTCGGCAGGAATAGCAATTCGTGGATTCGTCTTCTTTGTCGGACTCCGCTTCGCGTCGTCCGACAAAATCGAAACTCATCCACGAATTGCCCTTTCCCGGCCTCTGCAATAATGTACTATTAATACAGTTGCTCAAAAAGTGCTACTTTACGTAGCTGTTTAGCGTGCGGAAAGTTGGTTATCTCGAACTAGTGCTTTTTACTTTTCCAATTTTTTTAAATTTATACTTGTTCCAATTCACGACTACTTATTGATGAGTGTTAATATTAGTTTCCTTTAAACGTCGTAATCAGCATAAAAACCTACCGTTAATGTAAGAATACGAAAAATATTACATATTTCATATTTAATTACTTACCTCTTCATCATAATAACACGTTTATTTTTTAATATTCAATATTGAAAATTCCGTTCTTAATAAGTTGACTGAATGGAACGGAATAGCTGCCAAACGCCCATAGATATAATATACTTAAAGACGACGTCTAACCGAGCTGTCACTGTTACCACTTTTGTTTAGTGTACGATTAACAATGTTTTTCTTATTTTTTCGCAACTGTATTAAAAAACGTCGTTCGATACACGTGCGGAAATGTCATTCTTCACTCGTCCCGAGTCTTGCCACTCGCCTGCGGCTCGTGGCAAGATATCTCGGTACTCGTGAAGTAATGACATACCTTCCGCACTAGCATCGAAATGTACTATTATATGTAATGTTTCACAATTTTTTGGAATCGACGCGAGGACTCGTAAATTCCAGCGAGTTTTTCACGTCGATGTGTTTAGAAAGTAAATAGGATAGGATCTAGACTCTGATTTCCATGTTAAAAAACCGGCCAAGTGCGAGTCGGACTTTCCCACCGAGGGTTCCATACAAATATATTTTTTTTTATGTTATACTGGGTCAAGCAAATCTTGTCAGTAGCAAACAGCGGCAAATTTGAAAAATCGCGGGTTAGAAACACTGTGTTCGAATAATTCAAAAATCGCGTGTCATCTGTGTTTTATCTGTGGAATGTGGATCGTGAATCCGTATAAGATAAATAAAGTCTAAGAAAAAAACGTGCCTCGTAAATCAAAAAAGTCATTCTCGAATAGATGGCGCCATTACCTTTGGTCTATTCTCGGCGAGATAGCGTTGATTACACCGTTTGATATTTAACAATTTTAACACATATCAGTGAAAGAACATGGGTCAGTATGGAACAATAAAAATTAAGAACCGGGCAAGTGCGAGTCGGACTCGCGCACGAAGGGTTCCGTACTATAATGCAAAAAAAAAACGGTCACCCATCCAAGTACTGACCACTCCCGACGTTGCTTAACTTTGGTCAAAAATCACGTTTGTTGTATGGGAGCCCCATTTAAATCTTTATTTTATTCTGTTTTTAGTATTTGTTGTTATAGCGGCAACAGAAATACATCATCTGTAAAAATTTCAACTGTCTAGCTATCACGGTTCGTGAGATACAGCCTGGTGACAGACGGACGGACGGACGGACGGACGGACGGACAGCAGAGTCTTAGTAATAGGGTCCCGTTTTACCCTTTGGGTACGGAACCCTAAAAATGCACATACCATATTTGAGCGTTTCTTTTATTTTTTGTGACCCTATTTGCCCCTTTTGTGTTATTTCTACTCAGAATAACGCGCTCTTTCGATCCTAATGTGATAAAAAATGTCCCAGAGTTTTTTCCTATTGTGTTACCATTTCCCCCTATACACTTTGTATGGCGGTAACAAAAAGGAAAGTTTGAAAAATGTATGGATATTTTAGGACACTTTTTTTCTCCTATAAGGATGAAAAAGTCTCGCGATCCTGACTAGAAATAACACAAAAGTGGCAAAAAGGTCACAAAATAAAATTACATAAAATAAAATAATCGCTCATTTAGATTAATTTTATTAGACGTGAGAACTCGCCGAAATTAGCGAGCTCATTCAAAAAATTTTCATTTTGGCGGATTATTTAATCTCTGTATAAATACATATTGATAGCACGTTATACGGTTTCTACGACAACACATCGATAGCGTGTTCTATCTCGCTTGTCGCGCCATCTAGTGAGATGCTTTGGGAGTCAAACCGTGTAAACTGTTTTGTGGGACATTGTATCTGTATAAGCTATATACTTTTATGTTAATAAATAAATAAATAAATAATTAGACTTAAATTAGGCTCATACCATTTTTGATTGACGTGATTAATTGGGTTTATCTGTTGGTTACATGCCTAGTTTATCTTAAATGTGAGCTTATCCAACGAACCTTTTGTTGAATAAGCCTCTGTACTCTCTAAATGAGTAAGTATCTACATAGCATTGAATTTGTAACAACACAGTATGTAATTATATTTTTATATATTATTGTTGATACATATTTTAAATATGACATTTTGTTAATTTGTGATATTTTTATCTTTATTTGGCATTTGCAAATTATTAACTTGGTTTTTATTTGATTGTTTGACTTGTTTTTCTTTGTAGGTACATGACGATCCTTATTGGGAGACACAATTCATTTTATTATATTAAATAAATTTATACTGTATTTTTGACGATCATGATGAGAAGGTAAACATAATTTTGACGAATCTAGCAAATATAGTGTAATTTTCATCTTAAAATATCTTATATAAATATCTTAGTAACTATTTAAGCGTATTATGATTGTTTTAATTTTTGGATATTTTTCAATTAAATAAATTTTATCTTATCTTATCTTGAAATAAATAAATCTATCTCTGCTTTAGCAAATGCCACAGCCTATTTTCTCGGAAACTACTGGACCAATTAAGTTGAAATTTGGTACACATATGTAAATTAGTGACCCAAAGATGGACATTTTTTTTTCGAAGTTATTTAAGAAAATAGCCAAATATGATTATTCCCCCTCTTTATCTCCGAAACTACTGGGTCTAAAATTTTGAAAAAAATACACAAAATAGTTATTTACCTATAGATGAGAGGAAAACCTAGAAGGAGTTAGCTTGGTCCATCTTCCATCTTCTATACAATAATTAGACGTGAAAACTCGCTGGAATTTGCGAGCTCTCTCGTCGTTTCAAAAATTTCATTATTACATGGCGACCCTGCCTTCAACCAGAGTTAGGTACGTACATATCGATTGCACCTTATACGGTAACTACGACAACATATCGATAGCGTGTTCTATCTCGCTTGTCGCGCCATCTAGTGAAATGCTTTGGGATTATACTTTTTGGCCAATACCATTTTTGATTGAGGTGATTATTGGTTTTATCTCTTTGTTAAAATATCGCATTTTTGATCAAGTGAAAGCGATGGTCTCTATTCCAGTTTAAAAATGTTTTATATATTGGTCAAACTAATTTGTCAGTTAGTAAGAACCAGGAAAACTATACTCATCCTATTCTTTTGGGTGCTAGTACTAGTGTAAGACAAAGATAGTATGATTCTCTTTCTCTCTATGATTGAAATGAGACAGTCCTTTGACAAACTATATGTGAATATACTTAATACTTTATACATTAATTTAATTTACAAACGTTCGAGTTAATGAACTAAATATCTATTTTTAAATACAGATATCCGTCCGTTTAAGCTAACGTTGAACAGAACAAAGTGTGCGAGTGTCATTATAAACTTGATATTTTCATAGAAATTTAATATTACCACACTTTCAGGCCTTCGAACATGCACCTACTGACATCAAACCGACACATTCTCTCGCACGTCGCGCCATCTATGAGTGGCTTTTGGAACTAGAGTTAAATCGTGAACTGAACGTGAAAATAAATACATAATATGTACATTATACTAAAATTAACAATTTTTAGAACATATATAATCTGTGCTTATAGGAAATATCAGTATACAGATCTAATGCATAGAGGTAGACCAAGAAAAGTCTGCAGAGATTTTGACAGCGCACGCAGTGCAAGTTTTATTTACTATGTCATAATTTCATAAAAAGCTAAAAATATTAATATTGTTTATAAAAATGCGCACATTTATTTTTGAGATAACTTATTAACTACTTTTGATTGTTTTGTTAAAATTACAATTAATTAAAATTCAAAAACATGATACCCGGGGACCCCGGGGTCCCGAGCATGCACATCCATCTCGCTCACTACGATCAATAAGAGTGAGAGAAGAACACGAACCCCATACATAGCTTTAAATATAAACTTACATTTGACCAAGACAATTTTTGATTGACGATATAATTAATTTTATCTCTTTGTTACAATAGTAGAACCAACAAATCCATTCTCAACCAACTCAGGATCAAATCCAGACTATCCACAATCTGTCACCAACGAGTCCTGGGCTATTTTGGACATATTGCTCGAAGGCAGCCAGATAACCTGGAGAAACTGGTTGTGGAAAAGTGGATGGCAAGAGGCCGAGAGGACGGTCACCCACCCGTTGGTCCGATCAAGTAAGGAACATTACAGGACTTACTGTCACTACTGCCCTTAGACAAGCCGAAGACAGGGTGAAATGGAAGCAGCTCGTCGAGGCCTCGGTGAAGGCATTTCAAGACAGGCACGACCTTCAGTAATGAAGAATACGAAGAAGAAGAACAATAGTAGATTTTTTACCTTTAGTTATTTTCAATTGATAGCGTGACAAGCAAGAACGCTCTTTATTTCGAGTATTTTTGGATGAAACTCATTGTCTATTTTTGTATGGGATTTCGAACAGCGCGCCAAGCGGGACGTCTTGGAAACTCAAAATAGTCAAAATCCCATACAAAATGACACTAACCGCTAACCGCAAACGCGTACGCTAGGGGTAAATACTGGACAAAGTTAGGGTGTTATTATAGACGTCATATTTTCATAGAAAATAAGAGGAGATGGCGGGACGACCTGGACACATTTCTCAGCAATTGGACAAGAGGAGATGGCGGGACGACCTGGACACATTTGTCACAGGGTTGCCAACTCCAATTTTTTTTTACCTCTAGAGCTCAACTTAAAACCCCTAAAACTGTACTAATATTTTAGAAAACCCACTAAATAAAAAATAGAAGAAATTATACGTTTAATTAATTCTTTATTTATACATTTTCCACAATTTAGTAAATTATTATGATTTTCAACCGGTTCGACATTTTTGTGATCATACATACATATGAACGTTATAGCATATATATGAAGCAAAACTTGTTAGTAGAAAAAGGCGCGAAATTCAAATTTTCTATGAGACGATATCTACATTTTTCAAATTTGCCGCCTTTTTCTACCCTAAAAAAAACCCTTAAAAAACCACTAAAAATATTTAGCCCCTAAAAAACCCCTAGCTGGTTTATTTCCCCCTAAATCTAGTGGTAAAACCACTAAGTTGGCATCCCTGATTTGTCAGCAACTGGACAGATGCTGCACTTAATCGGGAGGATTGATCCACTGAATAATTAAATAAGAAAACTTGCTGGATTTGCAAGCTTTCTTCAAAAATTCTCTTCTGGTATCGGAGGCCAAATTAATCGCGTATTAATCGATTGCACGTTATATACAGACTACGACAACACATCGATAGCGTGTTCTATCTCGCTTGTCGCGCCATCTAGTGGGGCGCTTTGGAAATAAAATTAAATTTGGCGAAGACACTTCACAAAAACGATACAACTATGAAATTGAAATGTGGTTATTGATTTTTATCTATTTCAATATCGGATTTTTTTAATCAAATAATATTCAATTTTACTATTTTTTACAGTACATACAGTCAACTTTAAAAATATGGGTGCACAAATCACCCATATATCGTCCATAGCTCTTATGTCAGCGAATTAAGAACTATGGAGCATATTTTTGAATAAGTTGGCTACACCCATCTATTTTTGACGATTTTTGACCCCCCTAAAATCATCCAAAAATCATTCGAATGACCCCGTTTCCTCCTACGTCATGCTACTGTCATCCGAAGGTCGAGATCCCCCCCCCCCATTTGAAATGACGTAATTTATGAATAGCCCCAATGTCATATTTTATTGTCTGTGAAAACTTGTCAAAAAACAGTTTAAGTCACGTTATGTATAAGTTACTCTATGGTTTACTAGCTAACTTAGTGCTGCACTCTGGCGGCAGAACATTGCAGTAATACGTATTAGACGTGAAAACTCGCTGGAATTTGCGAGTTCTCTCGTCGTTTCAAAAATTCCTAAATCTATATAAAATAATACTGATGCGTCTATAATCAACGTTATATGTTGACTATGGGAACACATCAATAGCGCGATCTATCTCGCTCGTCGCGCCATCTATGTGGGCTATTTTGTATTAATCTTAAATTTGGCTAAAACTATGGGGTTCGCCGTTCGAAGTTTTTACAGATGGCGCTAGCATAGGTTTCCGTGTCAATACTGTGTCAAGTGCCTGTAAGGTAATACTAATAACTATTTAAGTATTTACTGTAATATGAAATAAACTACAAATTTTTATTAAGAAGTTGTTGCTTTTTACACAATAATTCATAAAACATATTAAAATATTGTACAAATACATTAATGGATTTAAAAGTTTTTCCATTTATTAATCAATTAAATTGTCAAATCACAAAATACATACACAAACAAATACATTTCAATACATTTAAATCTAACCTTATAAAATAACTTACAATTAAATAAAAACTAAATTAAAACTAACACAAATAGTCCCCCGGATCCGATCCCTGCGGAAGGGTGCCCATAATGCTGGCTACATTCCCCCGCATTACAAATACATATCTACAACTAGTCCAAAACTGTAATTGTCTGAAAATAAATTATTTTGATAGAACAAATTGGCGCTGTTTTCCCCATTCACATAAACGATTCAACCGGAAGATTGAAATGTAATTATTGATTTTTACCCTACTGCGGCAAAGCAAAAGGGTTATGATTATGATTTTGACCGGTATGTATGTAGCAATGCACCGAGGAGAAGTTTCTTAAGTTGCGTACTTCTATGAAGAATATTCTCTGGAACTTAAAAATAAACAATCTAATCGTGTCAAGACCGACGGATGCCATTTTAGATATTTCGCCTGCCCGCTTTACTGTTATGTGGCGTGTAATATTAATTACACAAAAGTTCTCATGGGAACATTCTCACAGAGAACTTTCTAAGTTCCTTTCATGTAATTTCTCTGAAATTTCCGAGAACATTTCTGCAATTTGTACATTGCTATGCACAATGCACATGATCTCTACGGCCCCGACACTATCATGGATACTGACATTACTTTGACGGAATGACGTTTTTAGTGATAGTGTAGGGAGTGTCATGAAGGAATGACGGCAAGTAATGAAGTTTATTTTAATAATTTCCGTCAGTATTGGAGTTATGTCAAAGTAATGATACTAGAAATGACATTATACTGACAGTGAATTGGTTAGAATGATGGAATCAGAAATGACAGAAAGAATGATGGACGATAATGAAGTTATTAAACATTTTAAATATTTTTGAAGAAATGTCAAAATAATGACATTATACTGATAGTGAGTGGAGCGCATCACTCTAATCCCTCATTCCGTCATTTAAAGTACTTTAGAAGAAGGTTTTATACTAACAAGAGTCATTACTGGCATTTAAATCAATAAGTGAAGTATACCTACTCTATTATCATTGCTCTAAAGTTTATTTTCACTTGACTCTTAAGAAAAAAGGAAAACATGCAGAATACGATGCACAAAGAAAATCTCTGTTCCTTTCTAAAAGTTTCCATAGGTACATGAAATAAAAATTAAAAACCTTTTATTTTATGTTGTTTACAACAATTTAATTATATTTTTACCGGGAAACGCGAAAATCTAAATTTAGTTATCTGCCTCTTTATCGTTCGAATATGCAAAAGTTAGGATGTTAATGATGAAAAGTGATAGAGAGGTTAGATAACGAAATTTCGTGTTTCGCGGTAGACCCCCAGATTGTGATGGATTGTGGTAGTGGCGCCCCCTACGCAGAGTTTCGAGTAATATTCCCTATTCAGGGAAATAGAATAATATTACGTAATACTCTGCGTAGGGGGCGCCTCTAGCACATACTGAGGGCTTACCGCGTAATTTTGTTTTCTGCCTCTTTATCACTCTTGCGTATTCGAGCGTTAGAGACTGATAACGAAATTTAGATTTTCGCATTTCGAAGTAGACCCTCTGAATTTGCTAGTGGACCCTACGCCGACTTTTGCGTAATATTCCCTTTTGCGTTTTATTTCGTGCATAGAGTTCAATATATTTTTTAAAATATGGTCAACATCCCTATTTTGTATATTCTGCATATGGCCTTATATAATAACATGTTGTAAGTATGCATCTATCCTATAAGTAAACTCTCTCGTTTATGGCATTATTTATAAACGCGTTACTGACCTGAATTAGTTATGAATAGTTTTGATCTTCTCGTTTTGGTCTTTATCTCTCATTTTGACTAATGTATTTGTAAGAAGGATAAAACATATTAACTAAATAAGGCCTGTAAAGCTTAAAAAGTTTTATGACTAATTGAGAATGAATAGTTAGTGTTTATGGTTGAATGTTCCATATAAGACTATCCCGTTCGAACTTGCTTTATGACGGACTCTTTTTTTATACCTCCTCACTTCGAACCTCCACAGATATTGTTTTTACTAAACGTCAGGTCAACCGCAGAAACCCCGACTAGTTTTAATCAGCAAAATCCTAAACTTTTTTAATAATTAATATAATTATGTACAAGTATTAGTATTTCGGATACCCCAAAAAACCTGTGTCTTAAAGTGGGCTATAATGGTTTGTACAAAATAAAACGAAAGAACATGTACATTAAATTACAATGAAACTACACAATAAATTGAATATAAACCAATCCAGTACTTACGGTGCACGGAAATCTCAACGCTACGACTACACATATTTCGTCGGCTAGAAGACTGGCGTCAACTAACAAACAAGTTGTTGTGTTGCTGTTTGCGAGCGAGAAAAAACGAATATTGGCGAGAACTTTTAAATTTTAGCAGTGTTTTAAGCTGTTATTTTATATTTTAGCGCTTTGATTCACTTTACCAGATCCGAGACCGGATCCGGTGAAGTTTGCCGGATCCGGTAACTTGAAAAATGTGCCGGATCCGGCCGGATTACCGGATCCGCCGGACCGGATTGCAATCCCTACATATCAGGTACCTTTTTTCTTAACCAAATTATACATTCTTACATAACAGAAGAATCCAGTAGGTACAGTCAGCGTCGTATAGTAGGTAGCATCCAAAGTATTCAAATAGTTCGGTTCACCATATAATAGGTATGTATGGCGTACCGAACTATTTGAATAGGTACTTTGGATGCTACCTACTATATGAGGCTGATTGTACTTTAAGAATAGTTTGATTCCCGGTTCGTGGTAAGAATAAAAAAAAATATATTTGGATACATTTTTTAACTACCAATCTTTCACACAGTCATGGCGCACGCACGCACGAAAAGGTTGAAACAAATAAATATTATTTTTAATTAACTATTTCTTTTTCTGCATTTTTCTGGCTCATCGGGCATAGAGTTGCCACAGTACATAGTATAATTACGAGAGGTTAGAAATATTTGAATCGATGATTGATTGAATAATGTCTTGGTTTTGTGTTCTTCAAAACGTACACTACAACATAACTAAGAACGGTTAGGAAAATAATAACTTAAAATTCCCCGTGAAAGGTAATGATGAAAATACTGATAGAAATACTGATAAGTGTCTCGGGAGATTTAGGAATGTCATGACCTGACTGGACCAAACGCTGGAGCGTCATGAAATTTCATGTCATTGCTAATGATAGTGTCGGGGCCGTATTACAATTTTATAATTAGGTACTCATATTTTTTTATTTTTCTATTTGAAATTACGGAGGGTAATCTTTATAAAAATATAAGCCGAGTGGTAGGAAGGATTCCGATAACTGAGATTACAGTGTAATCATTACACAGATCGTGTCAGATATTTTTGCGGCCTTCGTTGTGTAACATAACATATGTAACGTTCCACGGCAAAAGGTACCTTATGGCGGTTGGCGCTTACGTCGCATAGTGCCGCAATAATATTGGAGCGGTGTTAATAATAGCTTAAGCGCCATCCGCTATATAAGGTACCTTTACCCGTGGGACGTCACATATTATTACAGGTGACTGTTATGTATGTATATACGTGTTTATCTATTTCTTACACATATACGTAATAACGACGTAAAGAGTCGCTGAAAGCAAGCTCTCACGTCGATTGCAAAAATTGTAAAATTTTTTTTACAACAGAACATTTAATAATATGAAAATTGCGAGTGAATGTCACATAGAGGCTACGACAACACTTCTATAGCGCGATCTATCTCGCACGCTGCGCCATCTATTGAGACTTTGGAAGATTAGGGAATCTTAATTCAATTCAATTCGTCTTTATTTCAGTTAACAAACGATCCATATTACATTAATATTAAAATTACGAACACAGTAAAGATACAAATAATAAAATTAGAGTATTTGCTTAAAAAAATATAGGGCATTTTAAGTATATTGTGAGATTTTTTGAAGAAGTTTGAAGATCACAAAATACAATTAGAAGCAGAATATGCCGTTAAACAAGAATGTATGAATAAAATCATTGCTTCCGTAGGTAGAGATGTTCTACTGGATTTTAATATTTTAGTAGATTTCTCAGTTGGCACTGTAGGCATTGTAGGAACCTTAGCTTTGCTTAGGATCATGCACAATCTTATTTAATATATTGCCAGATGTTATTATTATAATTTTTTCATGTTTAATTGTTTCAAGTTTCCAAACAAATATGTTCACCTGCTCTCTAATTGTTTAAGCACAGATACTGTTTTTGTCTATTAATAGTTTAAATTCAGTTTCTCCCACATGTTAGATTGGTTTTATCCTGTTTTATTGTTTTAATTTTTATTGTGTGTTTCCTGGTTGCCCTGAAAACCAGCGCCATGACTAAGTATCTTAGTCATCGGCATATGCTGAGTGGCATCCATTTTGGTGTTAGAATATATTAGAATAAGATGTATTATAGGTTAAGTTTTATGTTTTACACCAAATAAAGTATTTCTATTCTATTCTATTCTATTCTAATGGTGACAGCAGAAATATCTCTTGAAATGGAAATGATTCAGAATGTAAACAACAAAGAGAATTGTATAGATAGTGAGGGCTATTGCCAAAGTAAATGTTGTAGTCACGGTATATTTACTGCCATCTATCGACACACGATTAAAACTTAAAAATGATTTTTAATTTTTATTGTTCCACACTGACCCATGTTCTTTCACTGAATGTGTTAAAATTGTTAAATATCAAACGGTGTCGTCAACGCTATCTCGCCGAGAATAGGCCAAAGGTAATGGCGCCATTTATTCGAGAATGACATTTCTGATTTCCGAGGCACGTTTTTTTCTTAGACTTTATTTATCTTATAGGTACGGAGTTATATATGTCTCTGGTAAACAATAAGATGATGGCAGTCATTCACGATCCACATTTCACAGATAAAACACAGATGACACGCGATTTTAGAATTATTCGAACACAGTGTTGCTAACCCGCGATTTTTCAAATTTGCCGCTGTTTGCTACTGACAAGATTTGCTTGACCCGGTATAACATAAACATTTTTATATTTGTACGGAACCCTCGGTGGGAAAGTCCAACTCGTACTTAACCGTTTTTTTAACATGGAAATCAGAGTCTAGACCCAATCCTATTTACTCTCTAAACACATCGACGTGAAAAACTCGCTGGAATTTACGAGTTCTCGCGTCGATTCCAAAAATTTATGAAACTGCATATATAGTTATTTGTTTTACAAGGGGGCAAAGTTGTTGTTTAACCGCTCGTGCTAATTGATACCCGAGCAAGCGAAAGATTCCAAAATTGAACCACGAGCATAGCGAGTGGTTCGAAAAATGGAATTTTGATTTTGTTAAACAAAATTTGCCCCCGAGTGAAACACAAAATTTTTCACCACACCAACCCGAAGCAAATATTAAATGTAAAATATCAAACAAAATCAAATCAAATCTAATCAAAATGGATGTTTTTAAATATTCATCATCCAAAATCATCATTTAAAAGTCAATTCTACAAGCTAATAAGAAAACAATTCAAAATTTGCATTTGATTAAGTACTTTACCTCACATGTGAATAAAATGCAACTTTGCTATTAGTTTTTGAAGTGCAAAGTAAGCCTTTCCGAGCTGTGGCCTATTTTATAAAGCTACAAGTTACAATTTACAAGCGGAAGTCTCTTTCTAACCCTATGTGTTAGAACGAGACTTCCGCTTGTAAATTGTAACTTGTAGCTTTATAAAATAGGCCACTGGTGTGGTGAAAAGTATATTATTCAACGCTTGCTTGTGAGTTATATACTGGCTACGGGAACGTAGGTATCGATAGCGAGAACTATTTTGCTCGTCGCGCCATCTATGGGGGACTTTGGAAGATTAGTAAATCTTAATACAAATCTTAGGCAAATCTTGTCAGTAAAAAAAGGCGCGAAATTCAAATTTTCTATGGACGATATCCCTTCTCACCTACATTTTTCAAACTGCCGCCTTTTTCTACTGACAAGATCTGCTTGACTAAGTATACCTACATAGTTATGTTTCGTTTTTTACGGGAAAATGTACGGTGGTTGTATTCCACCTATGCAATTTCTTTGTCCAATGTGTATTTTGTCTCACATTTTGCTTAATGAAAGAGTGAGACGCAATGACACTGGACCACAGAATAAATAATAGTACTAGGTACAGAAGACTCACTCTCTAACAAAACGCGTCTGTCACGATCAGCACAGATATGACCACTAGGTGGCGACAGCGCCACGCGCGGCTTATGGCAAACCCCAAAACGTCGGGCGGGGTCAGTACTTGGATGGGTGACCGTTTTCTTTTGCCTTTTTTAGTATTATGGTACGGAATCCTTTGTGCGCGAGTCCGACTCGCACTTGCCCGGTTTTTTTTTCAAATTCGCTTCCTAAGGGATAGGGAAGGCCTATCGATAAATACTAGCCATTTCAACGCCCCGTGATGCGGGTCGAATATCAATGAGTTCATAAGAACAGTTCCCTACCATCGTCGTCACTAACTATTCTTAGACTTCATTGCAAAGGGATAAGGTTCACCATTGGTTAGTTAATTGTCGCGGTTAGTACACAAGCCTACGATTCATTTTTATTAAGCAAAGGGCGAAGTTCGACCCTAATGTGCTTTCAAACTCGGGATTGTCGCGGCGAACGTAAATACGGAGGTCAAGATTGTAATATTTTTTGAAATGCGGGATTTTTAGAATCATTTGCAGAAAAACGAATATGGCATGTTTTTGGTAAAAAAAGATTTTTTTGCTAATTGAGATAAGAAGTTGTATGTGCCACAAGAGATCGAGATGTTTCACGCGTCGTGCTAAGACAAAAACCAAAAAAGCATTCAAAAACAAAAGCTTGAGTCAAGAATAGAAGCAATTTTGCTCTCTTGTGACACAAAGTATTAAAACAGCACAAAAAACTATTTCACGTCATTATACATGAAATTGCCAACATCGTTTTAAATTTACTTCATCATAAATTTCTATATTGTAATCCATTATCCTATATTTTTTTACTCGATTTAATTTCGTGTAATTTAATTCACTGTTCGCCCCAATTTCCTTTCTTGAAAACTACTACGAAACTAAATACCCTTACACGTCCGACTAAGCTCTCAACAAGCATAGAAAGCCTTAAGTATTAACCAAAGTGCCTTCACACAATATAAAAGGCATTTAAGACGAAAGGACGACCAAGGCCGTCTTAAACTATGCCACAGAATAAGTAATAGTGACTATGCTGTGGGCCCTATGTATAGCTGTGGGCCATATGTATTGGGCACATAAGAATTTGAGGCCGTTTTGGAAAGAAAGAAAGCGAATTAACATTTTTCTACTATGATCTTCTACTTATTATGGGTAAGCAAATATACTGCTGCTGTCTGACCTTTGGCCCCCCCTGAGGATAGGGGCCCTGGGCAGGGCACGGGCCCCGTGTGCCCTTATGGTAAAGACGGTACCGGGACGACCGCCACGAAACCGGTTTTCCATACAAACGTATTTCCCATTTTCCTCTCTGGATTAACATTACCTTTGACTTTTTTCGATGTTTTGTGAAAAATTAGGAGCGAAAAGCAGATTACTTACAAACTTTTAAATGCTCCTAACTTTTATAATAATTAAAAATTCGGAAAAATCAAACATAGGGGCATAGCTGTGGTTGGTATACAACTAATCGTGCCTAAATATTTTCAATAATATTAATATCCAGAGAGGAAAATGAGGACTACGTTTGTATGAAAAGGCGATTTCGCGCGGGTCCTCCAACCGGGCCGCAGACGGGCCGGAGCTTCCAGGCTTCGTTTTCTATGGAAAGCACCTCGTAATCACCGATCAGCCGTTATAGAATATGTCATGTAGGACGCCTCGGCCCGGGCCCGGCCTGGTGTAGCTTGAGTCATCCTTTAAGCCGTTACAAGAGACGCCCAAAAATGGGACACATCTATTTAGAATAGAATAGATTTCGTAAGCACAAACAATCAAGAAAAAAATAGGTACATAGTATAGAAGAAAACACAAAATTTATAAGATTAAAGTGCCACGAAATGGCCCCATCTCAGCATGTTGCTGATGGCTTCCAGCGCTGATCTTCCGATATTTCTTCTTCCAAATTTCGCTGTTGAAATACAGAACGGGACATGCAAAAATCATGAATAGGTCATTTCACTAGGACATGTTTATAAGGACCATTTTGCTTTGATAGCCGCTCCCCCATTGGCGATCCATCTTGTTTTTACCGTCTTCTACGAACTTATGATGTAATCTTTTTTGAAGCGAAAGTGTTTTGTAGTGTTTTTTGGATGAAACGTGGTGGAAAAGTGTTGGTTTAGTCGAAAGAAAAGTTTTAGATAAGATGTATTTTTGTAATGGATTATTTTGTTCAGTTTTACTTTTGTGTCTGGCTATTTGATTAGCACACAACATAAGGCATTATTTAGGTATTAGTAGATGTTTTATGTCTCTTTTATTAATAAAACTGATCATCTGACAGCATACTAGTAAATACTGTACTATCACATACTAATAATAGTTACTTAGACAATTAGACATCCTACTGATGGAATTTTTAAATATTGATTAATACCATAAAATGTAATGTGATAATTTGTAGAAAAAATATCAAGATAATAATATAACCGGAACTCTATTTCCAACTCCTTCCGCTTGTAATATAAGTTGTAAATTGTCGAGCAATACATTTTTCGTTTGTCGTGACACTTATTGCAACTTATTGCTTATTGCCATCCGCTACTTGACGCTACATTTCGACTACATAAGCAGTATTTTAGTTACAAGCATGTCAAGAAGATGGGCCAACCCAACTTACCAGAGTCGCACCAAACAAAGTCTGCAGCGGATTTGATAGCCCCGCAGTGTAAGTGTTATGTATACGTCATAATTTCATAGAAGTTTGACGTTTAAAATGACACTTGCACTGCGTGGGCTATCAAAATCGCTGCAGACTTTTTACGGTCTGACTATATCGATGGAGCTTATATACGACATATGGAGCAGGTTATGTTATGATATTAAGTTACTGTCATATAGATATATGTATATTTATTTAAGTACAAAGAAAAAATTAAAATAATTTAGAAATTTGTCAACATCAATCATAATCTATGTCATATTTTAACGGTACTCCAATTTTTTTTTTCACTATTATCTTATTTTATTTGCAGCACAAAACAGCATATGAGCCGGCACGGCAGCTCTGATGAAATCCTGGCCAGCGTGAAGAAAGGCAACTATTGGAGGAACAATACCAAGCCTGACGTCATCCCCTCCACTTCCGTCCAGGATCTGTCTTCCATAGGTATGTAATACTTGGTAATACATAACGTGCACACACTATTTCTGTGTTCTTTCTCGATTCCTCATGACTGAGGGTCGCGATCACATATAGTTATTTTGTGCACCAAGGCTCTCCATTCTGCACGATTTTCCACCTTTCTTATAATAGCCGCCTGTCTATATCCCTGGCAGGCCGTCTTTATAGTGTCCACCCAGCGGGTTGGTGGATGTCCATCAACCCCGTCCTCCATCCATCATGCCAGCCATAATGTTGTTTCACGTTAAACTGTGCCACACCACCTCCTTCCTCAGTATCTACTCGCGTACTCACTTTCAATCACATCATCACTCTTTTGCAGGGCCGGATTTCCCCCTAGGCCCACAAGGCCCGCAATGGTTTTGAGATGAAGAAGGGGACCCCTCTAAGTGCCATACAAAGTGCCTATAGGGGCCCTAGGTCTCAAAATCCGGGCCTACCCTTGGGGTGAATTTCGTGATAAACTATCCTAAATATCCTTGTACTTAATTGATAAATTGTTATATGTATTTGTAATTTACATAACTATGTACGTTCAAAATTTAATTGAAATATTTACACGATAGGTGTGTAGTAGGTACCTATCGTGTAAAGCAAGCTGTATGTGTTAGCAAGAGTGCAATATGTATATCTACTTCATGGTCGCATTATTTCGAAAATCTTGAGTTCATTCTCGGAATTACCCGATGCTCTGTCATTTTTAATTACTTACATCGTACCAATTCTAATCTGCACCTATAATGTTTAACAAGATACTGTTCTTCCATAGACACCCTTCCAAAATCGCGGCGAAGATCTCGCCGAAACCGGCCAGCAACCGCCTATGGCTTCCCAGAAATCTCCATCACCAAGCAATCAGACACCAAAACTATGCGGCGCAAATACCACACCCTGAAGAACCTGGTGTATTCAGAGCCGGTGGAGAATATTAAGGAGCTGAGGAGAAGACCGAGGTCTGCTGGGTCTACTGTGAGGAATAAGGAGGGGCTTAGTAGACCTAGTTTGATGGAGACGCTCGATTTTATTAATGGCGTCAAGGATGCGCTTTGTGGTGAGTGTTTTAATAAATTGTTGATTTCCATTATAGAAGGGTCCTTTTGCTTCATATATATGTGTGTGCATAAGGACGCTTTCTGATACAAAGGTTCTTAGTGTAAGGCTTGAGTGGACGCTCGAAGCGGAGCGTTCGGCGGGGAGTGAAGCGTGGCGTCGGGCTCACAAGTGATTTGAACAGCGTGCACTAAGGCCGCTCTTATACGTTTGCATTTGTTTAACATGCACGCCGCACGCCCCGCTCCGCTGCACGGTCAACTCGAGCGTCCACTCAGGCCTTACACTTATGCACATGAAGTATAAGGACCCTTCTGTGATGGAAAGCTGCGATTGTCCTTTCTATTTAATTGCTTCTACAAACGTCACCGATAGTCGCATACGATTTAATTGCGATATAACGATATTAAGATAGATTAAGGTAAGATAAAGATAAAAAATAGTTTATCTTTATCTTACCTTAATCACCTTAAACACCTACAAGTAGGCATATTACGTCAAATAAAGCTATACCGGCTCCAACCCTACACCTTTGCCTCGAGAATATTTAAATTCACCTTTTGCTATACTTACACAAACGTCGAATTTAAGCTGTCGTGAGACATACTAACATTGAATAATTTTACGGTTTAGACTCACTTGTTTTTAGTCACTCGCGCGACAAGCTGCTCGTGCTTGAGAAAGGAGACCTAGGCTCTCCGAAACATGTCGCGCGAGTGACTAAAAACAAGTGGGTCTAAACCGTAAAATTATTCAATGTTACACAAACGTGTCCAAAATGACCATTTTAACTCTCTGTTAGTTGAGGAATCCGGTACTTCAGACGCTGAGGACACAGGATGGTCTCTAAGCGACGAGTGGCTGGTGGGACAGACGGCGCCGCTAGCTATGACGGCGACGCGCTGCGGCTGCCGCGCGTTGCACGCCGCGCTCGCCGACTTGCTGCCGGCGTTGCTGCTGCGACGACATTTTACCGTGAGTACAGTTGCCATATCGCTAGCCTAATATTACAGGGTTCTATCTATGTTTCACTTTTATCGGATTGAAAACATTGTCATAGTGACATTAAGTCGAATTTCAACTATCTTGAAAATGTAACATAGGTAGGACCCTGTAATATTAGGCCAGCGATATGGAAAAGTGGCATGTCTTGACAAGTCTGAATATCACTCTAAAAACCAGCAGAGTCGGACTCGCGCACGAAGGGTTCCGTCCGTGCAAAAAACGGCAAAAAAAAACGGTCACCCATCCAAGTAAGTACCTCGCCCGACGTTGCTTAACTTTGGTCAAAAATCACGTTTGTTGTGTGGGAGCCCCACTTAAGTCTTTATTTTATTCTGTTTTTAGTATTTGTTGTTATAGCGGCAACAGAAATACATCATCTGTGAAAATTTCAACTGTTTAGCTATCACAGTTCGTGAGATACCGCCTGGTGACCGACGGACGGACAGACGGACGGACGGACAGCGAAGTCTTAGTAATAGGTTCCCGTTTTACCCTTTGGGTACGGAACTCTAAAAACCAGCAGAGTCGGACTCGCGCACGAAGGGTTCCTTACTATTACGCAAAGAAGACAAAAAGCAGTGGCGTAGTGTGAACTAATCTAGCCGTGGGCGAAGTCGCATCTGCGAGGCCCTTTTCTTTCACTGTGCCCAAACGAAGGGGCCTCGCCCCTTGGGGCGCAAGGCCGTGGGTGACGGCTCACTTCGCCCACGCCTAGCTACGCCACTGGCAAAACGAATCACGTTTGTTGTATGGGAACCTCACTTAAATGTTAAATATCGTTTATTTTATTCTGTTTTAGTATTGGTTGTTATAGCGGCAACAGAGATACATCATCTGTGAAAATTTCAACTGTCTAATAAGAGCTATCACGGTTCATGAGGTACAATCATTCTCTTTAGATCCAGTCGATAGATCCAAAATGGATCAAGTGAGAAAAGTTTTTCTTCTTAGATCCAAAAACAGCCTGGTGACAGACATACGGACAGACAGACGGACAGTGGAGTCTTAGTAATAGGGTCCCGTATTTACCCTTTGGGTACGGAACCCTAAAAATCATAACATTTCATGGACAGTAGTTTTTTAAACGGTCAATTCGGCCCGCAAAATGATAGTGGAAGCCTGGCCAAGGCTAATATCAATAGTATTTTTTGGCAGGTACTGCAGGAGCTCTGTTCGTGGCTGGGGGACTCCAGTGAGGGGGCGCTGTTCGCGCTCCATCGACTGGCGAGGGCGGCTCGCTCTAGAAGCAGCGAGAGGATTGCCAAGTAATTATATTCTATTCTATTCGAATTACAAGTTAAAGAATGATTCAGGCTAGACCGGGCCGGGGCTGTGCCGGAGTTTCCAGCGCTCCGTTTGCTATGGAAAGAACCACGTGATCACCGATCAGCCGTAGAAACGCCCCGGCCCGGGCACGGTCCGGTCTAGCGTGATTCATCCTTAAAGCCGCGTTTTCACTTAGTATTCTGAGCAAACAATTTGTATTTTCACAGAAACGTATGAACGTGTCTCGCTATTTCAGTTAGTTTCTGTACAAAGTACTGAGGTTGACTGAAGTGGCATGACAAATAAGAACGCTTCCGAGGAAATACGATGGAAAACAAATTTGCACTACATCTGTATTGGGGTAGTAGACCTAATTTTACATGCGTCGAAAAGGTGTTTTAACATTTTGTACGGTTATCCCTGGAGGAACCTTCCAATATCTCCTAGTTACATAAATAATAAACCATAAGATATTGTTAAAATTGTATCGACCTACAGGGAATTAAATACCGTCGGCAACCTTCATATGTGTAACATATTAACACGCGTCCCAAGACGCGTTCAAATAACGTATCAGCTTTTTAAGGCTACACGTGCAAGAAATTTTAACGCACCAAATCTTTTCATGTTTTCTTACGGAGCTCGGGGAGGGGTGAAAAGTAGAGGTGGAAGGCAAGTCTGTTTAATGTAATTTTATCTCTTATAAATATAGGTAAAATCGAAGCATTTTGTAATACAGATCAGGAATTTGATTTGTGTACAGTTGAAGTCAAAGATATGTTTACATTTTTCGCCTTATTACAAAGGAATAATGTGCAAAACCCTTAACGCATGTGCAATTATATGTATTTGTATATATCCTTGTTTATATGTATATATATCTATGTATTGAGTGTACTCTTAGTCATAAGGTATAACATAATTATAGGTATATACATAGTAATAGTAGGTATTTAGAATGTTGATATTTTACTTCGCTCAAAAGTTACGTTTATTTTTCTGTTTATTTCTCACTGCACCCACATGGACGCTTTTCTGTTTCGCCCTATGGTTGACTAGTAGAGAATGCCTATACCGGCATTAAGTCCGCCTGTTGGACTTTTTGTATGTGCAATAAAGTTTAAAATAAATAAATAAATAAAAGTGTAAACATATCTTAGACGTCGACTGTACTTTGTCACAGTGACCGTCTAGATGAAAGTCGCTTAAAATGAGCCTGGTCTGTGGCACAAAATGACTTGAGTCCAGTAATGGAGCATTCCATGGAATTGTCTACCGTTGTCCCGTACAAACGCGAAGTTTCTGAAGATTTAAAGGCATAAGAGTTTCCTTTTCTATGACAAACGGTCAAAAATATGCACAGAAGAATAATCGCCTGCTTTAAATGCCGAGAAAAAAGTCGCAACACAGGAAATAAAATGCGTTTGTACGGGACAGCCCGTGGAATGCTCCTAATAAGGAATCCGTCGACAACTTTAAACTGTAGTAGCAGTCAGTTTCAAATATTTAATAATTAAAAAAAGCTGCAAACACCTACTCGAGTTTTCACCAACACTAGTAAAGGTCCAGCTGCTACATTATCTCAACTTTATATTTATTAATATTCCAACACAATAAAACATTAACATTATAACAATGACCGAAAATTAGCACATGTTAATTCTGGGATAACAAAGTGTCCGTTAAAATGGGGAACGGATGGAAATTATGGAAATGTTGGATTTCCTGCCGGGCTGTTGTGGACGGTAGTTTTTACAAAATCCGCATAAATTACAACATCTTTTGTTTCTATAGTAAAGTACCGTAAAACGGGGTGAGTAGGTTTCGCGAGGAGAGTTGGGTTATGAATGGGGAGAGAAGGTTTGAAAGGGGGGTGAGAAGGTATTTTAAGGCTACTGCTACAAAAATAATGTATTCCAATTTAAAATGGGGCTATAGTAATACGCATAATAAAAAAAATCGATCCAACAAACTTACCTTCGTATGAAAAACCCTCTCACCTCAAATACGAGGCACTACGGGGTGAGGTGGGTTTTCCTCTTTATCGTCAAAGTTGTGAAATGAAACTACCCAAAATAAAATACAAACGTCCGAACCACTTATTATATACACCATTCAGTTTTCACATGTAAAAATAAAATTTTATCGAGGTTTGAAAGTCAAATTTCACCCAACTCACCCCATTTTACGGTACCAACTTTATTGTAGAAACAAAGAGTTATTAAGAGTTACATGTCATGAACCCGCCGCCGCCATCTGCAACCCCGTACAATCCATGGTCTAGAAGCCGATTTTTTAATTTCGACCGCTCGATTTCGTGTATTTCGTTCAATAATATCTCCACTTCTACTACAACTTCATTACTTTCGTCCCCAGTTCCTGGAAGCTTCCAGAACTCGAAGGGACGACAGAAGCTCCACAGACATACCGAGCCAGGCCTCCAGATTACGTGTCAGAGGACGAGGCGCCGCAGCCACCGCCGCTGCCGAGGAGATCTAGTAGAGATAAACAGGTGAGATAGAAGATAAGGTGCGGTAGCCACATGGTGATGAGTTGAAGTGAGACAAACACAAAGCTAGGCATTAAGATGATTAGTTTAGTCCTTCGAGGTCATGGAAGATTTTAGAACTCGAAGGAAAGACAGAAGCTTCACAGACATACCGAGCCAGACCTCCAGATTACGTAGAGACAAACAGGTGAGGCGTCGCGAAGAGCGTTTGTCCTGGGTCGTCTCTGGTGGTCATTGACGTAGATGGACTGGCCTTATCAGAAATAAGAATGAGGCATGAATGGGGTCAGTACAGCGGTGTGACACTGCTACAACGCGATTGGTTGATGAATTCGCATCACGCGTACGATTGGTCGCAACTAGTTACGTTAGACTGCACGATTGGCTCGAATTCGTGAGTGACACCGCTGAACTAGTACCATTTCTAGTGCTTGTAAGGCCAGTACTTAAATATATGTCAATGCTGGTGGTAAAAAAAAACTGGTGGTATTTGTCCTTCTTTAAGGTTCTTTTTTACAAGACCTATCTATGTCATCTTGGGACTCCCGCATCACCTAGCCTTCACATCCATCTCTGGCACCTTTCTCGTCTTGTGATCTGGTGGTCGCCTCATAACGTAGCCATATGCGGCACCTGCACTCAGTGGCAATTAATCGGGTCAAAAATGACAAAGTACCTTTTTCATTGCAGCATGGCAATACATGTTACATATACACCCTCGATATTGATTTCAAACGACACTTTGAATGAAATACGTATAATAAAACCCAATTACGAAACTAAACATTGTAAGGATTAAAATTAATTGAAGGGGGAAGCCTTAGCTTAAGAGAAGCGAAGGGTTCGTGGCTTTCAGCTGGTTGTACTTTGATAGAGTACACCTCATTTCTGAAATATTACCCTAATTATAATTGGTACACCGTGAGCCTTGTTAAAAATGAAAGACAGAATATACAGCTAATAATTAGTAATAGTTTACAAGACAGAAACCAAATCTCTATGAATAATTTTACGGTTTAGACTCACTTGTTTTTAGTCACTCGCGCGACATGTTTCGGAGAGCCTAGGTCTCCTTTCTCAAGCACTAACAGGCTGTACACGATACACGGCCGTCGTGAACGCTACTCGCACTGTTAGTGCTAGAAAAAGGAGACCTAGGCTATCCGAAACATATCGCGCGAGTGACTAAAAACACATGAGTCTAAACCGTAAAATTATTCAATGTTAGTACGTCTCACAACAGTTTAAATGCAAACCTTAATGTTTCAAGATATTTTAAAAAGGCCCTCAAAGTATTGTATGATGTTAATTTGTTATTATTTGTATCTCCTTGGATTTCACGACCCTATAATTCCCGGTATTTTGATAGGCTTGCTTGAGGATATAGATCCAACACGTAGAGGCCCCTTGGAGAGCTTTAATGTCATGTAGAACGCCTGCTGGAACCCGTTTACAGGCGCAACTATAGACACCCACCGGTGTCAGCAGGCATTGGGACTATTGATTGTAGAAAAAGTGAACAGTAGACCAGTCTATAGATTGAAGTTTGGGTGGACAATGAGATTAGGCTATTGTAGAGAGGTCGGACACCTGCCATAACAATGTTTTACACATTATCGAGGCAGGCGGTGACTTATTATTAATGAATCATTTAATGATACTTTTACCTAAATAATTTTGGGGTAGGGATGGTTAGTAAACTTGACTTCAAGTTTAAGTCATTTTTTTAATTTCTACACCGATTATCTTTTCTTTCAGTTCACAAAGCGCTACACAGACTACCTATCGCCAAAGCTTGAAGCCCTAGAAACCCACCTTACCCAACTAGAGCTGGCCACTCGCCAGAACAACTATACGGGCGTGCTGAATCCCGTATACGACGAGAAAATACGGGACAAATTCAACGTGAAGAGGTCCAAGTCGCTGGGCCGGAGCTTCAGCAAGACCAAGACGGGCTTGGAGATTAACAGGTACCTCAAAATACTTCTTACTTCCCCTATTATTTTTAGGGTTCCGTAGCCAAATGGCAAAAAACGGAACCCTTATGGATTCGTCATGTCTGTCTGTCCGTTCGTATGTCACAGCCACTTTGTTCTGAAAGTAACTAACTAGAACTATACTGTTGAAACTTGGTAAGTAGATGTATTCTGTGAACCGCATTAAGATTTTCACACAAAAATAGAAAAAAAAACAATAAATTTTGGGGGTTCCCCGTACATAGAACTGAAACTCAAAATTTTTTTTTAATCAAATCCATACGTGTGTGGTATATGGATAGGTCTTCAAAAATGATATTGAGATTTCTAATATAATTTTTTTCTAACCTGAATAGTTTGCGCGAGAGACACTTCCAAAGTGGTAATTTGTGTCCCCCCCTCCTGTAACTTCTAAAATAAGAGAATGATAAAACTAATAAAAATATATGATGTACATTACCTATCCTGGATAAAAATATATGGCCGCAAGGTATTGTTTTTCGTAAGTTCGTGCATTTTCATTATAAACACGCGATCGGAACAAGAACTGAGAACGGCAAGCATGATAATAGGCTCCCTTTGGTGTAGCCGCGATGTTAGTAGAAATGGATAGAACGATATATAGATTTGCTAGCTTTAACTGCAAAAACGTGAAGCGCTCCATAGATACTGTTAAGGAGTTGTGCCGAACCTGCCATATTGTCGCTTTGCAAGAAACTTGGCTAACTCCTGAAGATACTGTATTCTTGAATACAATTGACGAGGACTACTGCGCAACTGGTACGTCTGCCATGAATACCGGCGAGGGCATGCTGGTCGGTCGTCCGTACGGCGGGGTTGGCCTCTTATATCGTAAATCGGCGTTTAAAAATGTTTCTGTTGTGCAGTGCGAGAACTCTCGTTTGTGCGCGATCAAAATTATGACAAATGACAATCAACCGTTATTAGTGGTCAGTGTATATGTCGTAGTCAGATCGTATAATACATGCCTACGGACTGCAGAGACAACTTGGGCGAATTCACGGACTGCTTTGGAGCGGTGAGTGCGATAATTGATGAGTGTGGGATTGAATCAGTATACATAATGGGCGATTTTAACGCTCATCCGCACGAACGTTTTTATAGTGAGATGATCAACCATTGCTACGAACAAAAATGGTGCTGTGTGGACGTAGATAAGTTGGGGATTACGTCAGATACCTACACTTTTTTTAGTGATGCACATCTATGTAGAAGATGGTTGGATCATTTTGTACTATCGCAGTCGGCGGTGACTTCCGTTCGCAATGTTTATGTAGATAACAATTGTGTTACGTGGTCGGACCATTTTCCTATATTTTTAGAATGTGACCTTAATGTTATAGTCTCTAAAACAACAAGACAGGTTCATGTAGATAAAAATGTAATATGGGGGGTGAGAACAGCGGAACAAATTGTTGTTTATCGCGACGAATGTCATCGAAGGCTGCGTTTAGTTAATTTTCCAATAGAATTAGAGTCCTGTGCCGATAGGTATTGTCAGGAACAGGGACATAAAAAAGTTTTGGACCGGCTATATGAGCAAATCGTTGGTGCGCTTAAGAGTGCAGCGACTGTCGGTCGGGGAGATGGGAAACCGAGGGCTAAGAAACGGATTGTAGGTTGGAACAAACATGTTAGTGCCGCTCACCGGGTGGCTAAACAAAGGTTTTATGATTGGATAATGGCTGGAAAGCCTGAAAGTGGTATTCTTTTTAATGAGATGCGTGAGAGTCGCAAGGTCTTTAAATCGCGCTTAAAATGGTGCCAAGATCATGAAGATCAAATAAAGATGGACATTATTACCTCTCATCATACAAAGAAGGATTTCCGCTCCTTTTGGAAGGCCACTAATAAATTGAAACCGTTGAGTGGTCACCCGGCTAGCGTTGAGGGCATTAGCGATCCAAAAGGCATTGCTAACCTTTTTAAGGACCATTTCATTATAAAATCGACTTTAGGCCCAACGAAGTTGGGGGGGCTGGATAGTGAGACCGAGATTGAGAGTGTGGGTCCTAGCCTTACTGCCAAGGATATTGCCAAAATTATAAAATCAATGTCCGGAGGTAAATCCCCGGGATACGACGGTCTCTCTATTGAGCACCTCCAACATGCAGGTCCCCACTTACCGAGAGTGTTGGCAATGTTTTATACCTTGTGTATTAGGCATTCTTATCTGCCAGTTAACCTGATGCGGACGATCGTCGTACCTATTGTCAAAAACAGGACGGGAGACCTGGCAGATAGGAGTAACTACAGACCCATTTCGTTGGCAACAGTCACGGCCAAAATACTTGATAGTGTGCTTAATTCACAGTTAAATAACCATGTTAAACTGCATGATAACCAACTAGGTTTTCGACCACAGTTATCTACAGAGTCTGCGATCCTGTGTCTTAAGCACACTGTCAGGTATTATGCCAAAAGTAAAACACCGGTGGTAGCCTGTTTCCTCGATCTGTCTAAGGCTTTTGACCTGGTTTCCTATGACATACTGTGGAAGAAGCTGGAAAATACCAGTTTACCGCAGGAAACCATTCGAATATTTAAGTATTGGTATGGAAACCAGGTCAACAGCGTTAGATGGTCAGACGTGCTATCTGATGAGTACAGGTTGGAGTGCGGGGTGAGACAGGGGGGGTTGACCTCGCCTACGCTCTTTAACCTGTATGTTAACGGACTAATCGAGGCGCTCAGTAGAACCCATGTCGGCTGTCATGTGGATGGAGTTTGTGTCAACAACATAAGTTATGCAGACGACATGGTGCTGCTGAGCGCGTCGGTGTGTGGGCTGCGCAAGTTGTTAAAAATCTGCGAAACGTATGTCTCAGATCATGGACTTAAATATAACGCAACCAAGAGCCAGTTCATGGTGTTTGAGTGCGGTCGCAAGAAGACAATGGAAGTTCCTGCCATTTGCCTCAATGGTACCCCTATAGATAGAGTGGACCATTTTAAGTACTTAGGCCATGTGATCGCGACCGACCTCAAAGACGACCTGGACATGGAAAGGGAACGAAGGGCCTTGTCGGTCAGGGCGAATATGATCGCCCGCAGATTTGCTAGGTGCTCTAAAGAGGTGAAAGTCACTTTGTTTAACGCGTTTTGCACATCCCTCTACACCTGCAGTCTGTGGGCGGCGTATACGCAACGGGCACATGGGGCCCTTAGGGTCCAGTACAATAATGCGTTCCGGGTGTTGATGGGGCTGCCTCGTTTCTGTAGCGCATCAGGGATGTTCGCGGCGGCGCGCGTGGATTGTTTCTATACTACCATGCGTGCACGCGCAGCATCCCTGGTGCGCCGTGTGCGTGGCAGTCCCAACAGCATCCTTCGCATGATAGCGGATAGGGTTGACTGTCCCTACTTGTTACACTGTGAGGGATTGCATTCCCCCATCAGTGTTGTTTTGTTTTAAAAAATAACCCTGTACCTACTAACCCCTTAGTGTGTAAGCTTTACTAATAAAAATTGTGTCCATGTGTTACACGTAATAAATAAATATTCATTCATTCATTCATTCATTACCATGCAAACTTCCACCGAAAATTGGTTTGAACGAGATCTAGTAAGTAGTTTTTTTTTAATACGATTAAATCTTAAATCGCAATTTTATTATGTTACTTACTGCTATGGAACCCTTCATGGGCGAGTCCGACTCGCACTTGGCCGCTTTTTTTATTTTTTATTTCTCTGTTAATGTTTTATTGAGGTTGTGCCATAAAGAGGTTTTTTATTGTATTGTACTTCCCCTTCGAGACCTTATTGCTAAACAATACCAGTGGGGAGACACTCCTGACTTCGGTCGAACTCGGCTCCGCTCGGCTCAGCATTGCTCCAAGCAATTAAAAGGGTTGGCACCACTTGACTTCCTTGTGCGTGCACGACCACAGATAAGATAATCAGTTGAATTTTGACAAGCCGGAAGGGATACTGCCATATATTAGAAAGGGATAGCATGATTCGACCCTGAATCGCTGTCAAACTTCGGGTTTGTAGGAAGTGTCCTTTCTGTACGGTAGCAGTACTATTATTTCTTCTGTGACTGTACCAATAGTTATATTTTTTTTATTGTACAGGTACAACATTACTCTGAGCCGCCGCTCCGGCGAGCGGACCAACGACGTCCTGTCGGCGATCGCGGGCACCACAGACACCGGCTTAGGGTACAAGGGGAATTTCTTCCAGAGATACAACGCCAGTGTCGTCGGCGACTCGTATAAGGCGAGCAGGGTTACGATAGATTAAGTTTCGATTTTCATCATATAAAGTAGGCCTCTTGTGGCCCACTGCATAGGCCTCCCTTTATGTACGCCATCTTATCCAGTAATACCCGGGTGTAACAACGCTGTCTTGTTGGTTGGTTACGGTCTCCTGGGTCACTCTTTAAATCTTAGTTTTTGTCGTATTTAACATGCATTTTTATGGTCGTTTCCATAAATGACCATTAACTAAGCATGTTAGGTAGGAGTAGGACATGGCACCATTGTCCCCTAGCTGACAAATAACAACTAGAAACTGACTAAACAGTTGATCCAGGGGTCCCGCGAGTTTTCTTACCCACCCAACGAGCTAACATTTAGTTAACATTTTGGTCCACCTGCCATCACTCTGCCTGGCAACATGTCCCGTCCGTGAGTTTTCGATTTAATATAATAATATGTTAAGTTTAAAATGTTTATTTTGTTGTTATAATAATATAAACTAAAATCCGTTAAAAATAATACTTATTTCGAGTGAAGTTTAATTTATTAACATGAGTGTTTATATAAAACTAGCTGTTGCCCGCGACTTCGTCCGCGTGGACTCTTATCTTGAACATTTTATATCTTGAGTAGGTACCTATAATTTTCATCGATACTTACAAACTTTATAATACAAACTTTTAATATAATGTTAATGCCCTTTTACCAAGTTTGAAGTTCCTAGCTTAGGTACCTAACCTATAATATTCATCGATACTTACAAACTTTTAATATAATGTTAATGCCCTTTTACCAAGTTTGAAGTTCCTAGCTTTAAATAAAATGTGCACCCCAAGATGAACTTTCATCCCCTTTTTAACCCTCTTAGGGGTTGAATTTCCAAAAACGTTGCAATTACTTTTTTTTTGTAATCAGCTATTACTTCTTTCTTAGAAGTGTCAAAGCATTTGTAATGGATTCAAACTCTCAACCCCTTTTTAACCCTGTTAGGGGATGAATTTTACAAAACGCTAAAATCACTTTTCCTGTCTTTTAATAGTATCCCCAAATACAAAGATTCAAGTCCCGCGTTCGAAAAATTTTTTGATATCCAATATCCATACAAACTTTCAACCCCTTTTTCACCACCTTGGGGGATGAATTTTCTAAAACGCTGAAATTAGTTTTCTTGTATTTGAATTTGATACTTTTTTACATAGTTTCAAGTTCCTAGCTTAAAATAAAATTTGCACCCCAAGACGAAATTTCATCCCCTTTTTAACCCCCTTAGGGGTTATATTTCCAAAAATGTTGCAATAACTTTTTTTTGTAATCGGCTATTATGCCTTTCTAAGAAGTTTCAAAGCATTTGTAATGGATTCAAATTTTCAACCCCTTTTTAACCCTGTTAGGGGATGAATTTTACAAAACGCTGAAATTACTTTTATTGTCATCTAATAATATCCCAAAATACAAAAATTCAAGTCCCGCGCTGGAAAAAATGTTTGATATCCATACAAACTTTCAACCCCTTTTTCACCACCTTGGGGGATGAATTTTCAAAAACGCTGAAATTAGTTTTCTTGTATTTTAATAATATATCTTTTTACGAAGTTTCAAATTCCTAGCTTAAAAGAAAACTTTAACCCCATACAAACTTTCATCCCCTTTTTAACCCCCTTAGGGGTTGAATTTCTCAAAATCGCTTCTTATCTCTTGTACACTTTATAAATTTAATCTGGTGTGCAAATTTCAACTTTCTGGCTTTTGTAGTTTCGGCTCTGCGTTGATGAATCAGTCAGTCAGGACACTTGCATTTATATATATAGACTAAAGATTATCTGTTTCATATATGAGTACAACAGTAAATAAAAATGTATTTTAAATATGTAGTTCTAAATCATGTGTATAGAATAATAAATATTATATAAAACAAGAACAATCGCCTAATAAAGTGTGTATCATTAAAAAATGATTTATTTGGGTATTCATTCATATTTTTATACCTACCTAATAAAATCAAATCCTACTAATATTATAGTACCTACGCGTGATTATTGAAACTTCAATTTGAATTTTTAATATCTTTGATTTATAAATACACTATAAAGTAAGTTAGATGTCATACCGGGTGTGGCCTATAACATGAGCAAATAATTAAAACATAGATTGTACTCCTCAAACGGTGACACTTTTGTTCAACAACTTTTAAAAATTTTGAAGTATTTAGACTCCCTGTTTTTCATACAAAATAAATATTATCTTCAATGGACGCCATCGCCACGCCATATCATTGTGATTGACGTTGCTTGTCACGCCTTAAACATATCAAAATTTGCAATACATTGCGTCTTAGAATAAACTTTGAAGTGTATTAAAAAACAAACCACAAGTTATTTTTAAAAGTCTCTGAACAAATGTTGGTCAGTATGAGGAGTACAGCCTACAGTTTAATTTTTTGCTCATATTACAGGCCACACCCGGTATCCTATACAAGAAAACTTAACCAAGCCCTCTAGTGTGAAACAATAACAGAATCAGTTTAAAATATACCAGAAAATAGCCTCCCACGCTGCACGGCACGCTCAAATTAGTCCAACCCAACTCAATTACACCACACAAAATGCAGTCAAGTTTATAGACATAGGAAAATAGATCTTCCCACATTGATATAAGATTCAAAATGTGAACACGTTAATAGACTGGGTTTGAGTACTAATTTAGATCATGCATGAATTTTGAGCCTCATATGTCAATGACAATGGAAATGCAACGCTATTTCTATTCGTCATTGCACTCTCTCTAACCTCTGTTAATTATATTTTGCAATGCAACCGCAAAATACATTGCGATAATTATCCAGTCAATTACAAGTATACAGAGTGAATAATATAACTGTATAAGGGCTTTGGGATAATAGAGACAATGGCCTTTATTGCTTGAAATATTAAGGCTTGAAGCGAAAAATTCAACTGAGAAGAGCCGTACTATACCGATGGAGTGAGTACAGCTCTGTCTGTGTGTTCATTAAGTATTGATCCATGTGTTGTCATATGGATACTGTTTGCACGAGAAATTAATTTCGATCTTAATTAATTATTAACGAATACTATTCATCGCCAGATTAATTAATAGTTTAGACTTGTCGGGTTGACAATGATAAACCATTTAAGATTAAGACTTGTGCACACCGGGAGCGTGTGCGTAGACTAGACGTGCACGTGCGCGTTGTATTATATAGTTCCTTATGAGAGACGGCACACCGCTTGCGTGACGTGTGCGTGCGCGGCTCCAACATTTTAGCGCACGTTCGCGTGCACATCTACGTTCACGCACGAACATAGTTTCCTATAACTCTGTATCTTTAGGTATTTAAATAAATGTAAACAAATAGTTTGTACATTTTCGGGTAGCTGTAACATTTATTGGCTAACCAACCAAATACAAAACCGTCTGGATCTGTCATTGAACGACCTGACTTTAACCTACATTATATGATCATGTTTCATCTACTCTCAACTGACTTAAGGAGCCATTGAGGGTAGATTTTGTTTACTTTTACTTAAATACCTAAAGATACAGACTATGTCGCACTCTCATTTGAAAATAACATGTGAATTGGCCAGAACATTTACGTCCTTACGTAAAAGTGTCACCTAGTTTCGTGTCTCTTAAATAGTTAGTCTCAAAATACGGTCATCCACCTTAAAATAGTCTTATTTACTACAGGTGTTGAATACATTATTTACGAGCTGTGGACGTGTAACTTTATATCCAGACGAAAACATTTAAAGTGGCACCTACACAGACTACCGACTGCAGACTCCACAATATGAAGCGATTATAATGACTGTGAGGTAACACGGAGCTCTTTGAATACTGTCGGTGCGATTCGGGAAATGAATTAGAGATTCACTAGATATGAAATAGTAAAGATATGTGACGTACCACGGCTAAAGGTCCCATTGCCCCGGCTGAATATTGGAGCGGCGTTAATAATAGCGTAAGCGACAGCCGCCATAAGGTACCTTTTGACGTGGAACGTCACATATCTTTACTATTTCATACACTGAGAGAAAAGTACAACAAAAATACACTTAGAATTACAAAAATAAACTTAATCCGGGGACAAGGAGAGTTAACTAATAGGAACAAATTGACTTTTGCAATTTCTATTAGTTCTTGCAATTTCTATTATCTGTTTGTTGGAATTATATTTGGGATTACTGAGCTGTTTGTAGAAATAAATAAACTTTACAGAAATAGTGAAACGTCCATAATTATTACTAAAACTTCATTTTTCCCCCCAGTACAGAACTGTTTTTTATTTCCTGATGATGATTTTTCTCTCAGTGTATCTAGTGAATCTCTAATTCATTTCCCGAATCGCGCCGTGTAGCAGCGGTTCCATTACTGTTGCGACATTACTGCGGTAGCGTTGATGTCGCCTTACGTGTACTAAAAACTTGTACCTGCGCCAATTCTAGTACCAGTAATCTGGACTGCGGGTTCCTTTGTATCTATAAATGAAATGATCAGACACGTACCTACTTATACTAAACTAGCTTACTACCCGCGACTTTATCCGCCTGAAATGATGATGATGATTAATTAAATCCTGTCCTTTCTCGGGCATCAAAATATCTCCATAGCAAATTTCATCTCAATGGTTAAGCGGTTTAAGCGTGAAGACTGAATTATTTTCGCAATTATAATATTAGTAGGAATTAGTACAGAAGCAAGAAGCCAATTCCAAGAATCTAACAGGCGTATTCGAATTTTAGTTATCCGATCTGTTTTAGATATGAATCTGATCTGTCAGTGTCCAAAGTGACGTTATTGGTTGAAAGAACGTAACAGATCGAATAACTGAAATTCTAATACGCCTGCAAGGTATGTGATCTATGAAGTGTTATTTGTATTGAACGGAGCCAATTTGCCAATGTAGATCGTCGGAGCCAAGGTTACGCCATTGTGCAGGACAAAGGTGCGAAACGTCGAGATGATAAAGACCTAGGTGTCCTGGGATTCTATAAGAGTTGTGGAAAAACACTGCTGCAGTTATATGCGAGTACATCGTGTTTTTATTGAATTCTGTTAACTTTGGGTTATGGTTAAGTAAGTACCTACGTTTAACAAAACTAAATGGCATTAACTAGGCTAATTATATATTTATAAAAAGTAAGATTGTAATTTAATGTTGCACAATTATAGCGTTGCTGTAACACGAGCATTACATTTAACTATATATCTCACTAATATGTCAGTACGAGCGAGATGCATAGAAAGTAAATTACGTTCACGATAGCGTTTATGTCAATCAGTTCATATCAGAACAACATCAGTTTCTCATTACAAAGCAGCGCCCTCCAGATTAGTAATCCATTAGCAAATTTGCATTACGGCTTATTTTGACTGCCTGTGTTTCTTAGTTCAATCGCTGGGGTTCAACCGGCGTAATGTGACCTCCAATCCGACTAGATACTGTCTTCGTAAATGGTAAGAATCTTGTTTGGGGCGTGTGCACGGAGCGGGCACACGCACGCAGGAATAATTGCAGGATGTTCGTGGTAAATATCTTTAATAATATCAGGCGTGGCTTACTCCGCGATTTCGTCGCTTTGCGACAGGTAGCTAAAAGTACATCCGATCTACACCAATTTTGGTGGCTAGCCCTAAGCCGCGCGTGTCGCTGTTGCTAGCGGCCATATCTGATGTCCTGATCGTAACAGACGCGTTTTGTTAGAGAGTGAGTCTTCTGTACCTAGTACTACCTATTATTTATTCTGTGATAATATCTACGTCTTCAGAGAGCATTCTGTCAACTCCCAAACCACAAACTGTCAGAAATGTTTATCAACAATCTACTCGGCTGTCAACCTTCGTTTACCAGGTGTTCAACTTTGAACTTAGATTGACAACTAAAGTTACGGAAGTCTCCGTGGATTACTCCACTTCCGCTTCGATTATCTATGGTATAATGATAAATTAAACAACGGCATTTTTATTTGAAGACTATGACATTAGATAAGTAAAGTTCAATGACAATTTAATTTCAAACATCAGACGTCTTGTCTATTTTAATAATAGTTTGTATAAGTTTTGTTATTGAATAAATTACAGTAACCTTTAAAAAAAAAGAATAAATCAAGAATAAATACTTCTTAAATACCTAACTAACACTTCTTGCGTGGTAGGAAATAAATTAATAATTAGGTACGGGTTGTAAAGAAGTTAATGAAATATCTGGGAGACCGAGCTTTGCTCGGAAAACATATTAAAACTCAAAAATGCGTGTTTTCCCAGAGATATGTGACCTAGCTAGATCGATTTTTCGCCCCAAAAAACCCCCATATAGCATATTTCATCGAAATCGTTAGAGCCGTTTCCGAGATCGCCAAAATAGATATATACAAGAATTGCTCTTTTACAGGTATAAAATAACAAGGGGGTGGCTCAGCCTCTCTACTGCCCAATGGTCCCCTACCTCCCTTACAGTGCAATAACTACCTACTTATATGCGAGTATCATCTAAAGAAACAAATCTATTCCAAGGTTATGAAAGATACTACTACTACCTACAGTCTTTCTTTTGTAATCAAAAGTCAGAGCTCGACCCAAATAAGATATTAGCAATTTATTTTATAACAACTATTGGAAATCTTTCATATTCTTCTCACGTATTACGACATCCAAACACAAATGTAAATAGATAGTCGAAGTACTTGATATAAAAGACAAGTAACTACAGTGGAACCTCGATAGCACGAAGCTCAAGGGAAACACCAAAAAATTCGTAGAGTTGCACCAATAAGTCTGCAACGATTTTGATATCATACGCAGTGTAAGTGTCAGTTATAGGTACCTGTCATAATTACATAGAAGTTTCACGTTTAAAATAACACTCGTACTGCGTATGCTGTCAAAGAGTTTTCTTGGTCTAACTTTATTAACTTAACTTACCTATAGACAATATCGACTTACAGAGGTATCAATTGAAATTTGTTCCTTTTAAAGAGGTTTCGAGCTACAGAAAAATAATGAAGAATTAGTTTTAAAGACGTAACTATACAAACGTGGAAAGGACAGTCTTATTGTCTTCTCAATTCTTAAGTTATACCTAGAGGTTTTGTTAGTAAATAAAACAATACCTACGCCTATTTTACAGAGTTCTAGAAGTCGAATTTAGTTTTTCGAGTTAAAAACTGTACTGGATCAGCATAAAGGGAATCTTTGTTTACTTCGTTTCAATTAAATCAAATATTTAGTTATGGAGGTTTTGGGCTTTATCGAGACCTTAGCGAGGTTCGAGTTACCGAAGATCCACTGTATTTCGTTCGCGAATCAGACAAACTCATTGATATAATCCGCTCAATAAATCTCAATGAAGCTACGTCCAGTGCCGTGATTGCAGAGGTGACAATAAAATGGTTACCGCTACTAAAAGATTGCGACTTCAGTAACGTCTTGTTTATGCGAGAGGTTGAAAAAAAGACTGAAACGAACACCAGAACCCCTAGTGTAGATTTAATTCCATCTTGACGAGCGTTCGCGTTTGCGTTGTATATTTTTGTATGTGATTGTGAACAGCGCGTCAAGTGGGACGTATTAAACCTCAAAATCCCATACATACGTACCGCAAACGCGTACGTCACGCCACGCTATCGAATGAAATTTACACTAGGAGTAGCGAGATTCACAACGCATTTGAGTCATTTATTGTGGCTTGGAGCCACCTTAGAGCCTTATCACACTGGCGATTTGCGGGAGAATTGAAAGCGAGAGAGAGACTAATCGCCTGGGGCCAAATTCGACATGTACAACTGTCAGATTTCGCATCCACGTCAAATCAACAGTTGATTTTATTGCATACTGAGTGTTGATTCCATCAACGGTGGATAATATCATTTGGTACAATCAAAACTCAACTCTAAACTAAGGGTGGTTCGGTTTGGTTTGCTTGTCACCCTAACTGTGGATTGTTAATGTCAAATTTTGATATTGTACGTATTCGAGAACTTATGATTTTTCCCACATCTACGGGAGATCAACACGATACGTCAAACGTCGCTTGTCGAATAGGGGTCCTGGTAATAGATTAATTACCGTCGCCCATGGACACTTGCAAAACCAGAGAGGTTGCAAATGCGTTGCAGGCATTTAAGAAAGGAGCACGCCTTTTCTTGAACTTGACATTGTAAGTAAAGTATTATTTATTAAATTTGTATGTTCGCAAGCTATGTAGATACTTTACGCAATTTATACTTGTAGAAATTTGTGGATTGGCTTACTGTTTCTACGTTATTACCTAACTTGTTACTCTAGCCGTAAGGTTACCCAACAATAGTTATTTGTTTTACAAGGGGGCAAAGTTGTTGTTTAACTGCTCGTGCTAATATTGATAGCCGAGCAAGCGAAAGATTCCAAAATTGAACCACGAGCGTTGCGAGTGGTTCGAAAAATGGAATCTTGAGCGTTGCGAGGGTTTCAAAGCACGAGGGTTAAACAAAATTTGCCCCCGAGTGAAACACAAAATTTTTCACCACACCAACCCGAAGCAAATATTAAATGTAAAATAACAAAAAAAATCAAACCAAATCATATCCAAATGAATGTTATTAATTATTTATCATCCAAAATCATCATTTAAAAGTCAATTCTACCAGCAAACATGAGAAAACAACTCAAAATTTGCATTTGATTACTTTGCCTCACATGTGAATAAAATGCAACTTTGCTATCAGTTTTTGAAGTGCAAAGTAAGCCTTTTCGAGCTGGTGTGGTGAAAAATAATAATAATACGCCTGCAGAAGTTAATCAATGACAACGCCGACACACGAAATATATGTATGCTTCCTTATGTATCGCAAATCAACGTCTTATAGTAGGGGCCATCTCCGACGCAGCCCGCCCCGTGCCGGCCCGAGCCGGACCCATTACTTGTCACCTCGTAATGGCCCAATTACGTGACAATCTGTCACCCACGTCACACAACATACGTCGAAGGATATTGTTTATTACTCCACTCAGGTAACCGAACACATTTCTTATTTTATTCACAAATACGAGGGGCGCCTGAAAAGTCGCGGCCTAAGGTAGAAAAAAAAGGACAATTAAAAAGAAACTATGCTACTTTTTTCCCCGCCTCTTTGGCGGTTTAAATATTGCCGCCATTAAAAAAAAAGTTATTTGTTTTTCGTTCTGTGCGCGGATAAACTTAACAATGTCTGTCGAATGCGGACATTTTGATAAATTTGAGATTTTTGATTATATGATAGACACTCCATCATTTAAGCCCTTCGGACACCATGATATAAAATGGGCCCGTTTATTTCAACAAGGACGAGAGAGCTCTGAAAATGACCCCCGCCGTGGGCGGCCTGTCACGGTGGTCACTGAGGAAAATGTGGAAAAAGTGGAAAAATGTTACAATTTGACACTGGGTTAACGGTTTAACCGGTTAACCCCGGGTTAGTGGGATGGTACGTGGGTCAAAAACAAAACTGTGTTCGCGTCTTTCCTGTAGACATACACAAGAGTTAAGGTTTATCATATAAAGGTTAATTTTCTTATTTAACCCTTATCCACGTGAAAAGGTCCTCCTTTTATTCAGAGAACTGTGATAAAATCATTACTTATATTCCCACAAGCTGTTAACTATTGCCCACAGGAGAGAAAAATGTACAGTTCGTGCGAACACGCTAGTTTTCTCTCCTGTGGGCAATTAAATAGTTAACAGCGTGTGGGCATGTAAGTAATGATTTTATCATAGTTCTCTAAATAAAAGGAGGACCTTTTCACGTGGATAAGGGTTAAATAAGAAAATTAACCTTAATAGTCCTTAACTCTTGTGTATGTCTACAGGAAAGACGCGAACACAGTTTTGTTTTTGACCCATAAGCGGCGCTAAGCGGTTAAAAGGTTAAGTCTAGTCGATGTTGAAAATTTTGTGAGAAAACTGGTCAAACCCCAAAACCGGGTCCTTATTCATAAACGCGCTACGAACCTCAATTAGCTAATAATCGTTTGTCTTTATCTGTCATTTTGACTTGTGTATTTGTAAGAAAGGGATAAAACATAATTTAACTAAATCAAGCCCGTAAAGTGTTATGAATAAGGCCCACTTGCACCATCCCACTAACCCGGGGTTAAGTAGTTAAACCGTTAACCTAGTGTCAAATTGTATGGGTAACCATGGCAACTCCAAGTTTAACCGGTTAACCCTGGGTTAGTGGAATAGTGAAAATGGGCCTAAAGGGGGTTAGGCTTTAAATTTTGTCTCATTTGTTCATGCTTTCACGTTTAGGTCTAAATTATTGCCTAGATCCAGGCTAAACGGCTTAGCCCAAAGCCTACCCTTGATGTTAAATAACAGGATTTAGAGCAGAGTGTTTTCCGATCTTTTTATTTTAACATGTTTTTTATACTGGTATATAAATATGTAGGTGAAGGCGGTAGAAGGTAAATGTCTAAACTATGTAAATCTGATTTAGGATCCAAAATGTGATTGTCGGCTCGATTCGGAAAATGAATTAGATTTCTACTAGACTTCAACAAGTTACGATACGGATAATTTAAAGATATTTGTAAGATAATGTCAAATTTGACGTTTCCGCGATTCTGGAGGTCCTCTTGAACGATTTCGACAAGTTATGACTTAGATATCCAAGTCACATCTAGTCGATATCTAATATAGATCTTATAGAGTTGATCTCTAAATCGTCTCAAGATCTTGTGATTATCTCGAAATCCGAATAGGCCTGTCGGTGTGGATCCCAAGAAAGTCAAGATCTGTCAAAAAACGGTTACAGAGTTTTAAAAAATGCTATACAATGATCGCGTATAAGAAAATTGAAATATTGTTGTAATTGAAATGCTTATTAATTAATAATGCGTATTTATTTATAAATGGAAAATGTTGCTAAAATTTTAAAAGATGACTGAATCACTGAAATATTCCTCATGGGAGTATAAAACGGAATACAAGAAAAATTGGACATTATTAAACAAATTGAGTAAGCCTGTAGGGCTTGTAAATATGATGGTAAATATGACCTCTTGTAATTTCAGAATATTATCAAACAACAAAAATCTTGCTTAAATCATATTTATCATATTTATAAGTAAACACCGCTCAGAAATTTAGAATAATTCTTTGAAGTGATTAACTGCATTCACGAGCGCTTACTTTTTTGACTATCACCCTCTCTGTCACTCCCAATGTCCGTCTCTTTCGGCTTTTCCGATTCACGCCTGCGCAGAGACGATTTTCCCGAAAGATGCGGGCACTCGAAGCTTCATATGCTGAAAAATTATAACAGGATTTTAAACTTCGTTCTGTATTGTGTTAAAGTTACGAAACTTGATTAAACGTAATAATTTAAACGTCAAAATTCTTGCAATTTTACTATTTAGTATAACATGTTTTAGTTATAATGAATTGAACGCTATTTTTTAAGGAAAAATAAAAAAAAAGTGTTTTTAAGCAATATTACCTAAATTTAGCTGAAAAATAACCAGAATGTAAGCATTTTTTTTTAATAAAATGCTTCTCTATACTCCGAAGTATCTATACTCTAGACCTTCTAGAGCTCCTAGACAATTTACAATAGTTACGCAAGAGGGGATCACCCTACGCAGCTTCGAGCGACGCGCGGACCCGACTCAGCCTCTGGATCCAGTGAGACCCCGGGCATCGCCTCCGACATTATACTCACACAAATAACCTAAAAACTACGATGATTCTCCATCAAGTGTATAAGCGCCCTAATTTAAAAATAAAACTTTTCGAAAAAGGAACACTGTAGGTGGCCAGTGCGTGTTCGAAATTTGAGTGACTTGTGAGACGTTTTTTGTGGAACGTTTGCTTTTGGAGTTATTTGTTATCTGTGATTTCAGTTTGAGTGTTTTTAATTGAGGTAAGTTTTTAATTTTATAGCAATTAGGAACTTGATTAATTCGCTACTTTTGGGGTACCTACCTATGTTTTTTATATGCCGTATGAGAGCTAGTTTTCATATACCTATCAATTAAGATCACAATAAGTATCCACTTACATTGAGAGATTTTCTTTATATACTTAAGTTATATAAACGTATTTTTTGTATTCATTCTTTTGGATTCTTTGGAAAATCTTCAACTTTAGCTTTATAAAAAATAAAACTACCAGTCAAAGGAAATAATGATCGTATTATCCTTTAATTATATTTAAAAAAAATAGTCAATATTGATAATATAATAATGAAAATACTTTTTTACACATACACATTTTACAGCAAAATGATACAGAAAAACTTATGTTTCATAAAATACTTGTATGGATGAAAAATACTACAGAGATAATTGAGGTATCAATTACTCGACCGACGAACAAAGCACAAATATTTTAAACTTGCTTTATACATCGAAATTTTATCGACATCGACTTAAAGCAAGATTTATTTTGCCCTCACCCTATTCAACGTCAAATCAAAATTACCCCTGACAGACCGGCGTATGCTAATATCTACTTCGTGGTTTCCTTAAAAATATTTTTGAAGTGAAAACTTCTTTAGAAAAAATGATAAACTCGAGACAGCGTAACGCGATCACGTGACCGTAACGTTTAGATGGCCACTCATTTAGATGACATTTAAATCAATGAAGAAAAAGTCAATTACATTACATGAAAAAGGTACTAATCTTGTACGGGTTGAAATATGAGGATCTCACAGTTACATTCTAACTTTATATCACTCAAATATAATTCAATAAAGCTACATCTTGATGAAATCGCTAGTAAAAGTGAACTCTAGTACTGGTGAATAAAACTCAAAATATCATGCCCAAATATATTTAGATGTGAGGTCTGCAAGGTAACTTTACAATTTCTATTCGAATTTTAAACAATTAACGCTACAAATTTGAATTTCGAATTTTAAACAAGCTCACTGACCAGCAATTTCGGAACTAAAGTTTTTCAATAGAAAGGAGGATGGGTCAATTATACATAATTATACAATTTGGATGATAAGATTGATAAGTAAATAGAAAAGCCACGTTCCAGGAAAATTACGTGACATTGATGGACACGTATCTCCTTGCTTATTCAATAGCCGTAGCCCAGTAAATATACATTTAGGCACGTGAAACAGTACGTAAATTATATTAGAGTAGGTATATTTTTTTATTTCATTCTAGTAAAATATTCACAGTTCATCCAGGAATCCAACAAACATTAAACCCGCAAGTTGGCAAATAAGGAAAAATAAACGCATTTTATTTTAAGGCATAATCATGTTCTGGACTAAAATTAGTCAAAAGCGATATTAAGACGAAACAGGAGCTGAGTTTTAAATATTTTAGGTAAATTTACCCGTCTCGCTAACGGAAGCGGCTCCTAAAACTAGTGCTATAAGGACAAGGCGAAAAATCCTGCGTAAAAATCTCAAATATCAAGGTCTCGTACTTGACTGTTTCCTCCTCCAAAACTTAATTAATCGTAACCAAATTTGGAAATCTAAATGATTATGAAATTATCTGTGTCGGACCGTTTTGCTTTTTTGGCTAATTGATATCAGTTTTGAATACTAATACGTCTCTCATTGCGGCATAGTCAATGAGGCCATTTTGGCCATTTTCGAAGGGCTCTAGTGCCTTAAAAAACAAAAATATCAAGAAAAGCAGAACGGTCCGACACAGATATTGACAATATTAATCTGTGTTGAAAAAATCATTGCTCTAGCATCAAAACCCACTGAGGAAACAGTCGAGTACGTTTGTATGGAGAAATGACCACTCCTGTTGACTCTTAAATAGAATTTATAGATACCTACATGTATTTGCTACTAGCAAATAGTACCTAACATGTATTACTCTTTTTAGATGTTCATTAAACGATCTCATAAGCACATTATTACACAAAGTGTACAGAATAAACCTTCATTATTTAGAAACCTTTTATTGTACTGGTGAGAATATAACGCTATTTTTGTGGATATATTTCGTAGATAAGACTTAGAACCATGAAGTAGCCGTTACACTAAAAAAATAGCTATTATAAATTATTACCAATTCACCATACTAGCGTTCCGTAAATTACTGGGATACCGTGTGTGTGGGACTGTGTGTATGTGTGTGTATGTGAACACATGAATATGCCCAAAATGCCGAACCGTTACACCCCTTCCATGTTATTTTGTAATCAGTCAAAGTCAGCTTGCTCTGTAATTGAAATATGTATTTGCATTTGATATCAAAAGGTTGCAGATATATTTGTAGGAGCCATAATATTCCCATTATCCCTGTGGGTACCTACTTTCCTGTAGATAATATTTAATGTTAGATGTATTTAGTTCCCGTAGCAATCGGCATGGATTTCTTTAATTATCGCCTGAAACTTTCGGTACAATAGGGTATTCGACTATTAGTCAAATCTGCCGGCCTAGCCAAGGTTACAATCGCTATCGCTTCGACAACGAAAAGCATTATGTCTCTCCATCACTCTTCCATATAAGTGTGACAGTGACAGTTGCTTTTTGATCGCTACGGAGCGTAAGCGATTGGCATCTTGGCTACGCAGCCAGTTTCTTTTTTCGAACTGTCATAACGATTTGCTAATATGGAATGTAATATTACACAATGAGGTCACGGTCAAGTTACCTAGGAATCCTCTAGACCGAGTTTAGAGCAATTATTCCATGCAACCGATGATGCAAAAAATGTGGAGGTGCGCGGGACGAGGTGAGCGAAGTCCCGTGCCGTGATTGGTCAGTTCAAAGACACGGACATCACACAAAGACACTTTCGACTCGAACATGGAGTAAAATTACCGTATGCGTGGCAGAGGGGGTAGCGCGACTATGCTCAGTCTGGAGGATGATTTGTCTGTGAGTTACCTACTCTTTATACTTCTACACGATTTATCAAAAACATTTTTTGTCTTAAAATAACTGCTGTTTACGATTTCTCTACTAATGTTCTGGTCCTTTATTTCATGCATGGCGTGAAATAATTTATTTTAAATACAGTCAACGACCCTATTATTTTTACTTACAATTCCATTCTTACTGCCAGACAACTAGCTATTGTTATATCCCTATATAACGTCTCGATTGAAAGGCACCACGTATTTTACTAGTACTTTAACTATTTTCCGGAATAAGTTTCCGATACTAGCGGCATCTACGCGCGGCTTATTCAAATTCGGACTTTATATTCAAGGCAACAAGAGCTAGAGTAGCTGATTTTATTATGTTGGTTAGTATCCGTTTTACGGATCCTTTTGTGGATGAAATGGTCCATTGATGCGGAAGATAGCTGTAGATATTGACATTTCTATACTTTGTTTGCGTTTGGTTTTTTGGGATCCCTTATTTCATTAATGTTTTGTTTGATAGGCTAATATGATTGTAACTCGACCCTACTGACATAGTTTTATATTCAACTAGGGAACAAATCAAATAATTTTTATGAAAATATTTTGATTTGTGTTTTTTAAGTACCTAGACACACTACTATACATAATATATATAAATTATAAATTGAACTAAATATCATACACTAAAGATAGCAGACACCAGAAAATTTGGGACTTGGTCACTTTTTACCGGGTTCCTTTCCACTTTTTTACGGGTTCCGTACCCAAAGGATAAAACGGGACCCTATTACTAAGACTCCGCTGTCCGTCCGTCTGTCCGTCCGTCTGTCACCAGGCTGTATTTAACGAACCGTGATAGCTAGACAGTTGAAATTTTCACACATGATGTATTTCTGTTGCCGCTATAACAACAAATACTATAAAGTACGGAACCCTCGGTGGGCGAGTCCGACTCTAATTGTCCGGTTTTTATTTAGTGTATGATATCTGACGCAATGACCCCATATGAGCTCAACTAATACGCATCTTTCAACAATTCCAACAAAAAATACAGTGGCTATCATATATATCGGAGCGGCCAAGATGCACACAAATATCTGAGCACGCCTCTATTGTCAAGGCGTTAGAGTGCTTATTCAGATATTGTGAACGCCTTGGCCGCTCCGATATATCTGATAGCGACTGTACAAAGAATAAAGGTTGACACACAATACAAGGGCACGACACATTTACCCTGGATTTACCGGGATTATTAGATTTATTAGGGACGAACAGGCATTACGGCCATGAACGTCGAAAGGGAATATCTGAACGTTGTAGGATCCTAAAGGGATATAAACTCATTCAGGTAGATATAGGTCATATAGGTAGTTAAGTCTGTGGCGTCTCCTCTAGCTGTCACTGCCAACGTCGTGCCAGAATAATCTAACAGATGGCGTTAGGGAGCTTAGAACGCACAAACGCTAAGAAGATACTACGTCTAAAACGCAATTAGTATGAGACCTACATCGCGCTTACGGAGTTATAATGTCAGTTTCTATATACAGTGAAACCTGGTTAAGTGGGGCCTGGATAAGTGAGAAACCTCTATAGCTGGGACTCATGGTGCGGTCTCGACACTTTAGCACTGAATTACCTCTGTTACTGAGAAAAAACGGACCTCTATAACTGGGATTCGTTGTGGTGATTTTATAGTCACATTTACCTCTATAATTGAGACAGAGAGTGTATTTTACCTCTTTTACTGAGACTATATTTATAAGATTACATTTTCCTAATTGTTTTTTAGAATTGTATAGGGAATTGACAGAGGTCTATCTGAGATAACGTCAATCTATGACCTCTCTAACTTGGACTTCATTGAACAATTTCCGTATTCTTACTAACTCTTAGTCTATCCACAAATTCCGCATTTGCCTAATTGTGTCTAAACAACTTCAAGTTTGATTTAGTTAATTTATGTAAGTAGTTAAAAGTAGTCGAAACGAAAGCTGAAATTTTGATAAGTAACACGAAAAAATAAATTTTCATTTATTAAATTTCTAATACGCAATGAAGTCTGTATCAAATTTAATTTAATTTTGAAATATCTATCCTTTGAAGAATCATTCAAAATAAATTCAAAGAAATATTTAAACAGACTTAAAAATATTTAGGGACAAGGATTATTTTACCTTATTTATTTTTAAAGATAATCACTAAATACCTTATTAACCACCTCTATAACTGAAATATACTCTATTCTCACCTCTATTAATGGAACCCTCTATAAATGAGACAAAAATGTATTTGTACCTGGCTAACTGGGAGCCTGGGTAAGTGGTAAACCTCTTTAAGTGAGACAAATTTGCTCGTCCCTTGAGATCCCACTTATCCAGGTTTCACTGTATATAACTTCCGACCAACTCTCAATGGACTTCGGTCCCCAGACATAACACCCGCCTGGAGAGACACGCGTATTCGGGAAATGAGATAATCACAAGATCTAGAAACGATATAGAGATCAACTAGATTTACATTAGATATCGACTAGATGTGACTTGGATATCTAAGTCATAACTTGTCGAAATCGTTCAAGAGGACCTCCAGAATCGCGGAAACGTCAAATTTGACATATCTATCTTGTCGAAATCGTTCAAGAGGACCTCCAGAATCGCGGAAACGTCAAATTTGACATATCTATCTTACAAATATCTTTCATCATCATCATCATCAGCCTACTCTCGTCCACTGCTGGACATAGGCCTCTCCTATTGCACGCCATTGAGCACGATTTGCGGCAACTCTGATCCAGCTCTTGCCAGCCGCCTTGCGAAGGTCATCGCTCCATCTAGTCTGAGGGCGTCCTACGCTACGCTTTCCGATGCGCGGTCTCCACTCGAGAACTCGTCTACCCCAACGGTTATCGGTTCTACGGCTAATATGACCGGCCCACTGCCACTTCAGCTTGCTAATCCGGTGGGCTATGTCGACGACTTTAGTTCTCTGACGGATGACTTCATTTCGAATACGATCCCTCAGAGAGACTCCGAGCATAGCCCTTTCCATAGCTCGCTGAGCGACTTTGAATTTATGAACCAGTCCTACCGTGAGTGTATATCAAATATCTTTAAATTATCCATATCGTAACTTGCTGAGGTCTAGTAGAGATCTAATACATTTTCAGAATCGAGCCGAGAGTACTCTCTATTGCCTCTCTACCTTCTACAAGTCTATGTAGGGCACAAAGCTGATGGCACTGTTAGTGCTTGGAAATGGAGACCTAGGCTCTCCGAAACATGTCGCGCGAGTGACTAAAAAATAAGTGAGTGAAACCGTTAAATTAGCATAAAGGACTACTTACGTTAGACCGGGCATGTGGCAAAAAACAGCTATTAAAGCTTCTTTAGTAATTCTTAACATTGAATAAATAATATGAAAGTAATAAATCTTGTGTTAAAAATGCAACTAAACCTATCATAATAAGATAAGGTTCGGTATTCAGTTTCCCACTCCCAAGGGATATTGCTTGTGAAGGCGACAAATCATCCCCGATACAATAAAACGACATAACAGCTACATCCCCCTGTTACGCCTATTTCCTACCACGTTTCCCACCCTTACAGCTTTAAGGGTAGCACACATGATCAGGAGGCCGATTATTTTAAAACTTGTTACGGGTTTGATATTACTTTTTACAGTTTGCGTTCTAAAGTATGTTTTACAGTCTAAGGGCCAGTTGCACCAACCACAGTAGGTACATACAGTACGTACCCACAACAAAATTTAAATAGTAACAAGGAAAAAACATGAAGTTGCTTTTATCCAAAATAAATCTCGATTCGCAAATAAATTAGGATCTACAATACCTGAAGAAAAATGAAACCTTTGGGCCATGGTCATTAGACACCAGACAAGTTGTGAAAGAAATTTCGAATAAATTTGTCTGACAGACAGACGAACAGCGGAGTCTCAGTAATAGGGTCCCGTTTTTACCCTTTGGGTACGGAACCCTAAAAACAGCAGAATTGGCCTAAGGTGTGTAGAATATTTACTTTTATCATATACTTCACCTCACACACCGACCGCCGCAACGTTACTGGAGTTTTCCCTGGCGTTACTGGAGTTTTCCCTGGCGTTACTGGAGTTTTCCCTGGCGTTACTGGAGTTTTCCTTGGCGTTACTGGCGTTTGTTCATCGGAATGGGCCGTTACCGATGATGTAGAGCCTTCCTTCCTATTAACCTTTACCTAACGTTTTCGAAGCCTTTACTCTGCCTGCTTTATGGCTGTAATATGGAAATATCTTAAAGTCTAGGGAATTTTGCTGTACCGAATTTTTTGGTAGGCACGCCTTGAACGACTTCCACAGGATATGACTTAGAGATCTAATTCACATCTAATAGATATCTTACTCTATCTAACGTAAAAGTGACATTAGTTGCCCGAATTGCGCTGCAAAAGAGAACTAGTTGATATCTTTTAAACTATAACGTATTTAGAATGGATCTAGTACGTGTCGTCTCTTGTGAATATCTTGAAGTTCGAATACGGGAGATTGTCTTCGGTTACCGCGATAGTTACTCATAAAATAAAAGTATAATAAAAGTATTGAAACGGACTATATCGAGTATTAATTGAATTTATACTACATTCCGACGTTTCAAACCCTTTACAGCATTCGTGGTCAACGGGTGACCGAAGAACGTCGGGATGTAGTATGAATTTTACAGTTAAACGTTCCCTTCATAGGACAAAAAATTTAAAACTGTACGAGTATATACAAAAAAACTGTACCTATATTCACTGTATGAATTCAATTATACGCGATATAATCCGTTTCAATAGTTTTCTATCAAAAGCACCGTTATTTAACTTTTACCTTGTGGTCTTTTAAGACCTGAAAGACTATGCATAGTTATAAAACTATGCATAGGTAGTCTTTCAGGTCGTCACCCGTCCAGTTTTATTATAAGATGTCTTTTGAAAGAGAATTTTCGCCTTTAGCACTTTTATTACTGCATAAAAGAAGCGTGAAAATGTCAGGATTAAAATGCAGGCGAAGCTAAGACTTAGTTGCAGAATATTTCATTTTCTCAGGACGTGTCGGGATGACGCCTCTTCGTTTAATAAGATTTATTATGATGAATAAAAATTCAAATATTTTCTAACAATAAAACTGCTGAAGGACACAGACAAAGTGTGAATTAATTAGCAACTTTAAGGTCACCGCCACCATACAATCGAAGTTATACAATTCAAGTAACACATTAAGAACATATTATTATTTTTTCCCCAAATAATGTTAAACAAGATAAGAACATAGATTTTGCAATATAGGAATCCAAGGTGATACGATTATATTTATTCGTTTTCGTTGCTAGGAATTGTAATATAAAGAATTTAGAGCGAGTCGAAGTTTTAGATAAACTAGTAGGTAGCCTTCTTCTGTCACTCTTTCAATAAGTTAAAATACGAAATCTGTAAAGGCGACTTACACCATTCTCTAACCCTGGGTTAACCGGTTAAGCCGTTGCCATGGTTACCAGTACAATTTGACACTGGGTTAACGCTTTAACCGCTTAACCCTGGGTTAGTGTATGTGGGCCTAAATCGTAGCGCTAATCCGCGTCATCCAAGACAGCGCAGCGTGCAAAGACGTACTTAATAATGTAGGCGCGGCCGCCTAACCCCGTTCCGGACCGGCATTATACCAGCGATACAGGTCTCGTCTTAAATGTATGTAGGATACATCTGTAGGACTTGTAGCTAACTCGAATAAGCGCCACTTGCACCGTTTCACTAACCCAGGGTTAACTGGATAAACCGTTAACCATCGTAACTCCAGGATTAACCGGTTAACCCCGGTTAGTGGGATGGTGCAAGTGGCCCTAATGCACCATTCACTAACCCGACCAGGCGTGGCTCACTCCGCGATTTCGTCGCTTTGCTACAGGTAGCTAAAAGTACATCCTTTCGACCCCAATTTTGGGGTTTGCCATAAGCCGCGCGTGGCGCTGTCGCCACTTAGCGGCCATATCTGTGCTGATCGTGACAGACGCGTTTTGTTAGAGAGTGAGTCTTCTGTACCTAGTACTATTATTTATTCTGTGCCCTAAGACAGAAAGTACATCCGTTCCACACCAATTTTGGTGGCTAGCCATAAGCCGCGCGTGGCGCTGTCGCCACCTAGCGGCCATATCTGTCCTGTAGGGCTAAGATGGTCGGCTATTTATCATTTGTCACCATGTCTGTCACGTTCTAACAGACATGTAAGTGCGAAAGTGACGCATGGCATGACAAGTGATAAAACTGCGACCATGATACCGCTCCTGAACGTAACAGACGCGTTTTGTTAGAGAGTGAGTCTTCTGTACTAGTACTATTATTTATTCTGTGACCCGACTTCCAATAAACTTGAGAATTTGCATACAAATGTAAGTCGGGTAACAATGCAATATTATGGTACCATCGAGCTGACCTGATGATGGAGACAGGACAGGGTTGCCATGGGAACTCTGACAAAACAACGCAAACTAATTGTGTTTGGGGTTATTAGAATTATCTCGATGAGCATTAGTTGCCTGTGGAAAGAGTACAGTCAGCGATAAAAGCTTGTACCAAAGTTGACTTTTTTCACAAAAACTTAATTGTACAATAGATTTTTAACTTTTTTTTTTATAGCCTATTGTAGTGTCCCACTGCTGGGCAAAGGCCTCTCCCCATGATTTCCACAACTCCCGCTGCAGTGCCTTCTCCGACCAGCCACTGATGAAGGCGTCTAAGTCGTCCCGCCATCTCCGTCTGGGCCTGCCATTTTTAACTTACACGCGTATTCGGGAACCGAGATAATCACAAGATCTAGAGACGATATAGAGATCAACTAGATTTACATTAGATATCGACTAGATGTGATTTGGATATCTAAGTCATAACTTGTCGAAATCGTTCAAGAGGACCTCCAGAATCGCGGAAACGTCAAATTTGACATATCTAACTTACAAATGACTATATCGTATCTTATTAGGTTTAAAGAACTTTATTTTCTCAGAGAAATTTATCTTTCACTTAATGAGAAAAATTACATAAAATACAAGTATATTTATCTTAGAGCATCAAAAGAGCAGCCTACATGAGTAGGTAGGTACTCACTATTTTATCCATAAAAAAAAACTAATATTAAATACATACCTATAGCTATTAACTAAGCAATCATTACAATATACACAAGTTTAAACACAACTCAAGTTTAAGTGGGTATTCTGCAAAACGTAAGAGTTAACATAAAATACTTAAATTACCAGTCCACTGTTGCTAATCACTTAGTGCAAATTCTATGGTGTTCTAATTCATCTCTAGATGATCTCTAGTGTTAAAGTTAGTAGAAAACATGGTTTAGTAGAAGAATGCGCCGTCGTAACTTGCACAATGTAAGCAGCTTACGCTAGTCCTTGTCGAGTTTAACTCCATCGTAATCGCATTTACGGGGCAAGTGCATTATTTATGAGAGCTCGGAAAATAAGCTGAACATGTGAACAAGTAGGACACGAGAGGATTTATTTGCCGAGGAAATAGCTACACGAGTGTCGGAGCATTTTAGATTTATGTCACAATTGCGACAGGGTTTAGGGACGAACGAAAGTTAAAAGTATACACTTAAGGATGACTCACGTTAGACCGTGTCCGGGCCGGAGCTTCCGGCGCGTCGTTTTCTATGGAAAGCATCACGTCATGTCATAGAAAAGTAAGCGCCGGAAGCTCCGGCCCGGACACGGCCCGGTCTAACGTGAGTCACCCTTTAAGTAGGTACGGGCAGGGGTTAGCTAGTTATTTAAGTACCTACCGCAAACTTTTTGAGACCCATTTTTAGGGTTCCGTACCCAAAGGGACCCTATTACTAAGACTCCATTGTCCGTCAGTCTGTAAGGCCGCCTGTCTATCTGTCACCAGGCTGTATCTCATAAACCGTGAAAGCTAGACAGCTGAAATTTTCACGGATGATGTATTCTTGTTGCCGCTTTAACAACAAACACCTAATAAAAAAAGAATAAAATAAATATTTAAGTGTAGCTTCCATAAAACAAACGTGATCTTATGCCATTTTTTACGCAATGGTACGGAACCCTTCGTGCGCGAGTCCGACTCGCACTTGGCCGGTTTTTATTCTACGTTCTCACTAGTGAGTTTAACTTCGTATTTCTACCAGATATAAATTTACATTTCTAGTCGCCACTGGGAAATTCAGGCATGACAGATCGGGTCCGGCGGGGCTATTTAAAAGGCGTCTACGAATATTAAATCCAGATCTACCTTTACAGTGTTGTAAGTATTATTGGCTAGATGTATATTTAAAATGTTTGAGTGAGCCAACATTACCTATATGTATTTGTAAACATTATATACGAATATAAAAAAAAAAATGCGCCCGACAAATCAGTACCCGTGACGTGACGTACGCGTTTGCGTTAAGTGTAATTTTACTCATTTTGTATGGGATTTTGAGTTTCCAAAACGTCCCGCTTGGCGCGCTGTTCCAAAATCCCATGGCATGGACATCATGGCTCCTCTACACGATGGGCCAGCGCCGGCCACTCCAAGGGACGCAGCCATGCGGTAGAATGAAATAGCAATATCACTTGCTCCCTCTAACGCATAAATGCGTCCCTTGGAGTGGCCGGCGCTGGCCCAACATGTAGAGGAGCCATAACGCAAACGCGAACGCTCGTCAAGCTATCGAATGAAATTTACATTAGGGGTTCAGGGTTAAATAAACTGTATATTGTGGCTACGTTCCTTAACTGCCCACTTATCTATAACCTCCTAAGTCCCTGCGTACAATTTTTTGTACATATTCCAAAATCTATTTTGAACTTTAATTGTGTAACCATGGGTTCCAATTTCAAAAACAAAACAATTGCTTCTGGGTCTATGGAGGATTGTACTGCAAGAAAAATGTACGGTATTGTAGAACAATTGGATAGCAATTTACTCCCTCTGCTATAAGCCTGACGTGTCCTTTAAATTGAGAATAAAGCGCTCAAGAGCTTACAAATGGTCTCCTCAGTTAAAGCTTTTAAAGCTAACTCCTATATTGTGCAGTTATTTTTCCTTCCATCTAAATCCTTATATGTCCTACTTTTCAGCTTACGCCTTTTCAGCTTATTTTCGCTCTTATAAAAGAACGCACTCGTTAGGTACTATAATAATACATAATAGTTGAAGTGTTAAGTTTACCGACGACCTTGTGAATCTTATTTATTGACCTACGAAGCCTTAATTTGACATGAAATTTGGTGACTTCAATAATAATAATAATAACCCGGCGCGAGCTGACGGTGAGTGGCGACACCGTGGACCCCTATTCCAGAGGGCCCTGTCATCTGGCCCTCGCCTCTGTGCTTGCCTTGATTGGCCGGCCAGAGTGGACTCGCAAGAGCGGGACCTATGCTCCAGGTTGGAAGTGTAAAATGTCATAACGCCGGCGGCCCGCTGAACAGATTATAGCGATCTGGCTACCGCAGACTCACCTCTCGACAACCTCACAGCCACTCCAAAGTGTTGCCCTGTTGTCGCACTGTGCGTGCGGCCATTGCGGGGCCCACTCAATGAGTTGGCGAGTCACCACCTGTCATTTACAATTTTGAGACTGATTGTCACGGCAGGTGTCCGCTAGTCTCTCCCATAGCCCATTATCCAGTCCATCCAACTTTCAAATCTATAGCCCATGACATTAGTTCCCATCGCAGCACAAAAGCGCTGCACTGCAATAGTCTTTGCACCTGGCGGGGACCATCTCCGGATGTATCACATTGTGAGTTCGGGGATAGTATCCGCCACGTGTATCCCTTGCTTTTAGATTAATTGTCTTAAAGGGCCTCTGCGCTGTTGGCTTCGGCGTATGCCTCCCAAAGGTCCGGGACCCCATTGTCCCGTGATATGCAGAGCCAGACAAATAATAATAATAGCCCTTTATCATCTGTGTCAGATGTTTTAAGCAGCATCCTGGTTACGACACTTGCAATGTTTTAAATTATTTTTCACTCATCAACCACAGTTGACAGACTGATCAACGTCACGCCGCAGAGTTCTATGAAGCTTCCCATCCCATACAATAACATTTTGTGAACGCTTTAACGGTGACAGATGGTTTGGTGCAACCGACCCTTAGCGCCACTTGCACCATCCCACTAACCCGGGAATAACCGCTTAAACCGGCAATCCAGTGTCAAATTGTACTGGTAACCGTGGTAACTTCAGGTTTAACCGGTTAACCCCCGGGTTAGAGAATGATGCAAGCGGCCCTTAGTCATACAATATTATCCAATTCGATATTAACTTGAGTAGGGAATCATACCAAGCATACTGGGAATATTAATACCCGACTCCGAGGGAAAATTTTAAGTAACGGCTAAACGCATTTTTTTATAAGAATATCGTAAAACAAATACAAACGACCAACAGCTAGGGTATATATAATAAGCTTTACTAACTTAAACTAGTATCATTCTAAAAAAAAGACTTCCAGGTAAAAGAAAACGAACTTTACGACGTTTTTCTTCATTAAGGAGCTCTGTCATATTGAAATGAATTCATTGTCATCGTTCTTTTGTCTTCGGAAGATAATTGAGCTCTGAGTCTTTAGAAAAACGTATCTAACTAGCATTGTTTTAGCCCTGGACTAATTTTATTACTCTTATTAGAGAGTTAGTCAATGTTTTAATTATACAGGATTTTGACTCTTGTAGACCCTATACATATCTAAGTATAATTTGATTATCTATATAATCTTTCCATTTTTAGTTGTGATACTTAGAGTCATTTACATCTCTAAATAATTTTAGATTTATGTATTTGTAACAGTTTTTTTTATATTATTATTGTAGTTTTTTCATTGTAGTTACTCGCGTTATGCAAATGTGATGTTTCCATCGGGCTTAATTAACTCGTGTGACAACCGCCATCATGGATTCATCTCGCGGCGTACTCTGCCGGAATATGATTTGGTACCTGGAATAAAATTGAGTTGTATACGTTGAATTAATATGCAGTTGCAAGAGAAAACAAATATTTCAATTTGACACCTAGCGGTTTGGGTTAAAGTTATCTGTTTCTGAGGGCGGTAGATCCTTTGCTTTGGATATGTAACTATGACTGTAACTTTAATGATATATCAGGTGGAACAGAACCACAGAATAAATAATAGTACTAAGTACAGAAGACTCACTCTCTAACAAAACGCGTCTGTTACGATCAGCACAGATATGGCCGGTAGGTGGCGACAGCGCCACGCGGGGCTTATGGAAAACCCCAAAATTGGGGCCTAACGGATGCACTTTTAGCTACCTGTAGCAAAGCGATGAAATCGCGGAGTGAGACACGCCTGACAGAACGAGGGACTCTCACGCAAACGGGAAATTGTTTAGGCTACGTACTTAATTTTTCACTTATTAATCACGTTAATATTTCTTTTATGAAAAGTTACATTCAGTCACATTCACATTCATCTTCTAGAAATATAAAGTAAAAAGAAAACCGGTCAAGTGCGGCCAACAGCCAAATCATAAGTTACGCACATTGTCGCACATGTCACAGACGAGGGCCATAATTCACGAAAATTTTTTTTATCCATCTGGCAACACTATATATGTACAGTCGACGTTAAAGATATGTTTAGTTTACACTTTTGCACCTTATTGCTTTGTAATAGGGCGAAATATGTAAACATATCTTTGACGTCGACTGTACTAGACAAGGAAAAGCGACACCTCATTATGCTGCACGAGCGACTTATTGTAGCATCCCCCGAAGCTATTAGTTAACCTAATAAATTGATTAAAAGCTAAATGATACGACAGCGCGCGCTCGGGGGCCAAATGAGTGTCTGCATAATTTGTAGGTATTTGCATATATTTTTAACAATAATGTTGGGAGCTCGCGAGCTGAGACTATTTTGTGTGATCAGGGTTCACTCTTAAACTGGTCTGTTTTGGTAGATAACCACCCATAGACCTCGCTTTGCAAGCAACCATGAATATTGTGTGGTCACAACACATATTTAGACGCTCTTTTATTTGGACATGCAATTATATCTTGTATCAGTGTAGAAGATAGAACACTAAAATATCTGACGTAAGTGAAAGCTTTTTTGTGCATCACTTGTTTGCATTCTCCATGTCTGTATGCCTACTGTACTACCTAGCAATCGATGTAAAGTGCACAACAATCAATAAATATAACATTGTAAGCATTTGAGATTTGAATATAGGGACTTACCGAAATAAACTATGCAGTAACTTTACAGTTTTTTTTTAAAGTGGTTACACAGTTTGGTCGACGCAGTGATCAGCGACTGCTTTTTGTGTGAAGAGATTGGTGTCGTGGCCGAGAGGGCTACGTCGCCACCAAAGACGAAAGGGAAAGGAAATTTACAGAATAAGGATAGCAAAGAATAGAGAAGAGAAATAGGATAGAGAAAAGCAAAGAATAGAGAAGAGAGCAACTTTACAGTCTAGTCTATACAATCCAATCAACGGCGAGCATCACACGGGGTTCTGTTTGGGTTCCATATCCTTGAATAAAAAAATGTTGGAACTTATAAACCAAACAGGTTGTAAACCTTATAAGCTTCATGAGCTGGCGACTATTTTGTTTTGTCTGTGGTTTTTTATTTTGTCAGTATACATGAACAAATGAATATATATCGTTTCTTTCTGTCTGCACAAAATAATGTTTTACTCTATCAATCCTGGTATAATTCCACTACAAACCCAATAGGTTTGGGCCCAGGATACGCGATTAATTAGTACGTAAATAGTTTTCCGCAAAAAGTACAAAATTAATGTCGAATGAAAATTTGCCGACGACGACCTCGTCTTCCGGGTCGAGTTCCGGGATCGCAGTCAATTTCGAAAAGCTCAGTGGCATAGCTAACTATGGAAACTGGAAGTTTTCGATGCGTATTATGTATTTGATTCACGAGAATCTATGGGATTGCACAGAGGAAGCGTCACCTGGCGTTCCCAAGATCAGCGATGAGCGTCGACAACAGAGAACGCTTGCAAAAATGTGCCTGATGGTGCAACCGTCATCGTTTTCACATGTACGTAACGCAAAGACTGGATACGAAGCTTGGAACAATTTGAAAAAGGCCTACGAAGATAAAGGGCTATGTAGAAAACTAGGCCTGCTACGTACTTTATTTGGATTGAAACTAGAGCAATGTAAAGATATGGAGGCGTATCTCTTGAAGATCATGGATATCGATCAACAACTACGAGACATAAATTCCTTTTTTTTTTTATTCATTTATCCGTAAATATATTTTGATTAATTTAAACATTTTCAATTTTATTTCCATTTATTTAACGATCAGGATATTTTTGTACAGATATACATATACTAAATTATAAACACAACATATAAATTTAATAAACATTAATTTCACTTAAAAACTACTAAATCTAAAACTATAAATTACATCTAAACCTAAACTTAAACTAACCTAAAAAACTATTCAAACAACCCACCCCGCATCGCCCCCGGCGCAAAGGTGCCCATCACCAAGAGAGTAAAGATAAGACTCTATCATCGGCAACGAAGGTCAAACCAATAAATAAAACATCGACTTGTGGAAATGTAAAACCTAAGGCAGCGATAACCGAGGTCAACGACCTGACATCTGAAAAAGTTACAACACCGTCAGCCGTTAACACACCTTCCTCCACCCCGAGCCTGCTGAACGAGAGCTGTGACGAGAGTGAAGTTGATTCCCGAGCCGACACCCAAGGTGAAAGTAACAACAAAGAGGAGTGGACTGAAGTGAAGCACAAGCGCCCGCGCCGATCAACATCAAGCTTGGTGAGAGGTTCAGCGGCCCCGGGTACTACCTTTCTACAAGCTTCAGAAAAGATGACATACCTACACCTTTTTTATGTCAGACTGGGAACGTCGGAAGACCAAGTTAGAACACATCTAAATAATATCTGCGACTCCGAAGACGCGTGCACTGTTAAAAGCCTCAAAACGCGCGGAAATTATGCATCGTTTAAAATAGGTGTACCGCCAAATTTTACACACCAAGTACTAGCTTCCGAGAACTGGACCCAAGATATATGTATCAAACCTTGGCGTGATAATTTTCGTCCCCAAAGTGCATAATAATAAAAAAAACGTATTTGTAAGCACCTCTGTCTACTACCAAAATGTAAGGGGACTTCGGTCAAAAACTGATTTATTTTACAATAACTTACTTCTATGTAATTGTGATATTATTGCACTTACCGAGACCTTTCTAACTAGCTCTGTTATGGACGCAGAATTATTTCCTCCTGGTTATGTCGTATTAAGGAAGGATCGCGCGGGGAATACCGGGTGGGGGGGTGTGCTGCTGGCGGTACCCAATCTTTATACTGCGCGCATAGTAACTGACGTTGATGGTATATCCGATTATATGGAATTATTAATAGTAAAATTAGAATATAAGGGAACTATGTTGTTATGTTGCGTTGTATACTTACCACCGAACTATACGGACGACCAATATTTAAACGTTTTAAACTGTTTAGAAAATGCAATATGTAAATATTCAGATTTAGACGTGTTAATTTTAGGTGATTTTAATCTTAATTCATGTAGTGTGCAGGTACGCCAACAATTTGAATGTTTTCTTGAGTTCTGTGAAATACATCAGCACAATACCATTCGCAATAATCAAGACGGGTTACTAGACTTGGTTCTAAGTGGTTTAGGGCAGGAGCGAGTGATAGTAGAGCTCGCTGAGGCGGCGCTCGTGCCGCCCGACAACTACCATCCGCCGCTGCAGGTGAGTATAAAGTTGCCGCGGGCGCATGCCCATTCTCTCTTCGTTTGTAAGCAACCACCAACTGTCTCTCCTGTACCTGAATGGAACTTTCGCAAAGCAGACTTTAGTGCACTATATGAAAGCATAGCCATAACCGATTGGACATCTGTGTTAGGTTCGGTAAGTGTTGATGCAGCAACCGAAGAATTCTATTTTAAATTAAGGGAATGCATTTCCCACCATGTTCCATTAAAAAAAAATCCACCACCTACAATAGGAAAATACATTTACCCGATTTGGTATACATCTGAAATTAAACAAACCCTACAAAACAAATATTATCATTTAAAAAAATTTAAAGTAACTGGCGCTGAATTTAATAAAGAAATGTTTAAATATTATAGAGGTAGAGCTAAATTTTTGATTGACTGTGAGTATAAAAAATATAAAACAGGTGTTGAGCGAGACATAACTAACGACCCAAAAAAGTTTTGGAAATATGTAAAGAGCAAACGTAAAAATATGAACCAAATAAGTGACGAATATACCTTTCAAGACCGAACTATTTCGGGCCAGGACGCGGCAGATGCCTTTGCTCAATATTTCAGCTCAGTCTTTCATAATGAGGTACCGCGACTAAATGCCGAAGATGCGGCGAGGGAAAGTGCAACGCGCAGCGGAGATGCACGCGACTCGGCGCGGGTTGCCATCGATGCCATCAGCACCACTGACATACGACGCGCTGCAAAGCGGCTCAAGCCGAAGAGCGCTGCTGGGCCTGATGGCATACCTACCTTTTTAGCGAAGGATTGTATATCTGCTCTTGAGTCACCCCTCCTAGCGATATTCAATCTCTCTCTACGGTGTGCGGAGTATCCGTCCTGCTGGAAATTATCGAGAGTAACCCCTGTCCCCAAGAGTAGTACAGGATCCGATGTAACAGGATATAGACCCATTGCTGTGCTGTCAGTGTTTGGCAAATTGTTTGAATCCATTGTAGACCATCTTATCACTCAACAGATCGCAGTAAAAATGAATGACGCTCAACATGGTTTCCGTCGTGGTCGGTCAACAACGACAAACCATGTTGTGTTGGTTGACTATATTACGGAAGCTATGGATGCCCGGATGCAAGTTGATGCAGCATACTTTGATTTTCGTAAGGCTTTCGATCTTGTAGACAATGATATCCTGCTGCGAAAATTCGCAGACATTGGTTTCACTCCTAGGCTTTTACACTTTTTCGCCAATTATCTACAGGATCGAAAGCAATATGTTAAACTTGCCGGATATGAATCTCCACACTATTATACTCGCTCTGGTGTAAGCCAGGGCAGTACATTAGGACCTACCCAATTCTTAATAATGATTAATGATTTGCCAGCCGTTGTCAGTACAGCCCAGTGTTTGATGTTCGCCGATGACATCAAACTTTTCTATCGTATTAAGGACGACCACGACCGACAGCAACTACAAAAGGACATAGACGCTATTGCTGAATGGAGTAACGACAACCGCCTACACTTTAACGTATCCAAATGTATCCATATCACTTTCTCTAGACTCCGAACGCCGATTCCTACCACCTACAGACTACATGACACACCTTTAGTACAGACTGACGAAATACGCGACTTAGGACTAAATTTGGACAAACAACTTGACTTCAGACTTCATATAATAACAATATGCAAAAAAGTTTCGAAAACGCTAGGTTTTATATTTAGAATATCTTCACAATTTTCCAACATAAAAGTGGCAGTCATGCTCTACAACGCTTACATCCGTAGTCGCCTTGAATTTGGTGCTGTAGTATGGGATCCCTATGAAACTAAATATACCACGATGTTGGAAAGAGTGCAAAAGAAATTCTCGAGACATGTCTACAAACGTCTGTATGGATATTACCCCTACATGTATCCGTCTTTATTCGTAATAGGAATGGTCGGCCTTCAAACACTAGAGACTAGACGAAAGCTTCTACACATAATGCACTATCGACAACTACTTCACAATAAAGTAGATGGCGCATCCGTGCTTGAGAGAATGGGACTGCAAGTGCCGCGGGCGAACGTCGCAACAGGCGTGCCGGACGGGTGCGGCGGCGCGGGCGGCGCGGTGCCGGCGCGGCGGCGGCGGCGCCTGTTCGCGGGCCACGGCGCGCGCACGCAGCGCGGCGCCAACGCTCCCACCGCTCGGGCCCGAACTGCTCTTAATCGTATCATACTGGAGTCAGATGATGTAGATATATTTGCTGATAGTGCTGGTGTATTTTACAGGAATCTGATAAGGTGCATAGAAAATAATATAATGTAAAAATGCATCCCGGATCTCATTGTTATAAGTTTATTTGTTGTTGTATAATTTTTTTTAGAATTTTAATATTATAATGTAATATACCACATATCTAAGTGCTTTGGTGTCATACTGTTAATTTATGTGTAAAGTTTAATAAATAAAATAAAATAAAATAAAATAAAATCACACTTGCCGCGTTACCGCGTTGAACCGCGATGGACAACCTCTGCGCCAGGAACAACCCGGAGCGGGGGTCGAGACCCCTCTGCCGCAGGCGACGCCCCAGCTCCCCGAGAAAGGTTTTCGCCTCTGCGCACCAACACCCCGATGTCTCCACAGCCAAGGGAACGAACGAGTAGTTCGTTAACCCCGAGTACTTGTCCCTCTTAAGGGACGCCGCCTGCTCAGCGGCTGCACCTGCCGACCTCACAGTGCGGCCAAGGTGCGTGGCGGCAAATGTGCTGACGCAGGTGGCGTCCCACAAAAGGCACTTTCCTTTCTCCCACGGCACCAGAGTCAAACCGTCCGGCCTTTTGCCATCTGACCGACTGAGGCCCGGCGGCTCCAGCACACACGGGACATTGGCTGAAACCAGCGCCCTTCGAACAATGTCGTTCAACGCGTGGTGGCGTGGGAACCTCCCCGCGCATCGGCAACAGCTCAAAGCGTGGTGCCCGTTACTCTCCACCATGGACCCGCAGATGCATAGATGTGGTTGACAAACATCGCAGCCCAGACGAAGAGCAACGGCCACCCGCAACGAGTCGTCGTCGAGCAGGGTGCCTAAGTTCGGGGAGGGAAGGGCGTGCAGCCAAGCCCCAGATTCTGGCGCCGAAGCCGCGTTCAGTCTGGCTCTTTCCGCACCAGAAGCTTTGCCTAAAAGGCAGTCGAACAAACGCTTAATCCCGACCTCGTCCCACAAGCGCTGACGGAACGGTTGTTCAGGCACTGACGCACCCGGGTTGAGAGCCTCCCAGGCCGACAACGCATCGGAAGCGAAAGGTATTTCTGCCTTGCCACTATCTAACGATAAAATCTTAGTGACAAGGTCCACGGCCCCCGCCGCCGACGCCAGGAAAGCCGGAAGACACACATCCCGCACGCGCCGTATGCCAATTCCGCCACTCCGTATAGGCAACGAAGCCAAGTCCCACTGGTCTGTATTTAGAGAGACATTCAGCACACCCTCAGCACACTCCTTCACCACCAGGTCGAACGAGTCCATATGGCCGGGGTGCAGCCAGGTAGGTACAGTACGCAGAAAGTACATCACCTTGGGAACGGCAAAGCAGGACCTTAGCAAAGTAAGTGCCACATGAGCCGAGAGCTTTTTCAGCCTCTCACCAGCGGACTTAAGAAGCTGCTCTCTCACCTTGAAGGCTTCAGGTATAGCTGCGGGGAACATCGGGGAACCCAAAAGGTTAAAATTCTGGGTAGATAACTCCTTGAGGCCAGGGAGTAGGGCAGAAAACAAAGAGAAAGAAGGCTGTGAGTTGGCACTGCAAGGAAAAAACTCACATTTACCGGAGTTCACTTCGAGCCCCAGCTCTCGAAAAAGTGGAAGAAGCACAAGCAGGTCCTGTTCGACCTCCTCCGGCCTACCCCCCAGAGTCCCGTCGTCGAGGTACCACACGTTCAAATGGGATCGAGATCTAGATATGGCTTTTTGAATAGCCAGGCTGAAGATAAGGGGTCCAAGCGGGTCCCCCTGCTGAGCACCGACCTGGGATGGAATAAGGGACCCGTTAAAGAAGAGTTTGGAAGGAGACGAATAGGACTGGTACAGGAAAGGGTAGAGAGCTGGAGCTTTCTCCCGAACCTCTGTAAGAAGTGTGTCGCGTTCCAGAGAGTTGAAAGCATTCTTAATATCAAGCTTAATTATGATGCAATCCGCGTTATTTGGGTCGAGCGCGAAGGCTCGAACGGCGTGAATGGCAGCCTCACAACCCAATTTGGTACCAAATCCCAATTGGCACGGTTGCAAATAGGAAGCCATTTCCTCCCTAACAGCATTACAACCAAGCTTGGCAGTCAAACGGCGGAACACGCTGCCGACAGCGATTGGCCTTAAACCGCCATCCTTTTTCGACAGCGCACATAGGGACGCACCATATACATATGGACAGACCAAGAGGTTTAATTGACCACTGAGGAGGAAATTACATAGTCTGGTCAGGCACTCCAGCAACCGAAGCCCATTATCGCCAGCAGAACCTGAAGTAAGCTCCTTCAGATGTGATGGACGAACACCATCCAAGCCCGCTGCCGAAGCACTGTTAAAGGAGCCTAGAGCCTGTGCAACCTCCTCCGGCCTGACTGTGAGAGGTGGGCAGGATCTGTCTGGTTCAGGTGGCAACAGCAACGGCCGGGATGGGGCAGGGTGCTTTAACTGCAAATTGGCAAGGGTTTCAGGGCTCGACGGTGCCACAGTATCGTCCGACATCAGAACCCTGACTGCACCCCTAAGATCGCCCTCGAAAACTTTCGACTCGATTGTTCTCAGGACCGAGTGAGGCCTCAAAGCCACCGACTCGGCTTCGACGCCCAAAGTATCGATGACCCCCACTGATGCGATGTTACGCTTCACTTTTGTAGTCAAGTTGCCCGGATCGGCTGCTTCTGGCGCTTTCAATGCGGAATAGGCAAAGGATAGTAAATCGAACCACTCTGACGTACCATTGGTGTCGATGCATCTATCGATCACATCGCACAATTTGCCCGCAGCAAGGTTCCGAGCTCCTCTAGGGATGTGACGCAACACCCGCACCGACTTCCTAAAAGTGGCCAGGTCCTCAAAACCCGGGGTACTCCCATTGTCGTCCGTGGGCACACGCCGCTGCTGTTGCACCGCAACTGAGGGGGAGGGGTAGGGAGAGAGCGTCGTTCGGGACACATCTTTGTGTTTGAGCCCAATATGCACTTTCAGCCCATGTTCAGTAAATGTGCGCGGAGAATTAGGGCAATGGGGACACCGCACACGGGTAGGAGCCTGCATTTAAATGACTACAAAGTTAAATAATACAAAAATAACACTTATACAGTAATTTTAGACAATAATAAAAATCCTACTTAAAGGCAAAAAAAAGGAATACACACATATATAAATAACTTTAAAACAAATCTCGTGTAAAATTATAAAATTAGGCCTACAATCATATTAATTTACCTAACTTCACTTTGCAAATACGAAGTAAATATTTAACGTGATTACATGGAATGTATATCTAAATAACTCCTCTATATTTCTGCTCACTAAAGTAATAAGTACACACGTAATAGAAAAAACAATCACAGTAGAAAATTATACTTATAATGTCAGACTAGTTAAAAACGACTGCAATAAATTATCCAAATAATTTTCAATAAAAGTCGAAACTATTTAAACAAAAATATTTTTTTAAAAACAGGGGGACCAGTAATTTAAAAATTTAAATGTTCTATTACACAAGTAAACATAAAAGCGGTATGTCAAATTGAAATCTTAAAGTCAAAATAAATAAAACTACACTAACATAAATGTCACAAGATTATTACAAAACTAATGAGGTTATTAACTATTAATTAAGAACCTACTATAAACCTACGCAAAAATCTAAGTTAACTTAATTAAAAAAAAAAGAAAAAAGATGAAAAGTAAAAAATAAAGTTCTATGTTTTATCCGAGATTGGAACCCGGGTCACTAGGATGCATGCCGCTCTTGTAGTCTTCCCGATATGCCACGACGCCAGCGCAACACGCTGCGAGGACGGTGAATTATGTAAACAGTACGCCACAATACCGATACCGTAATTGTACGAGTAGTAAGGTAGGAACACACAAAGCGTCAAGCCACCCTCCAATTGAAAAATAATAACGACGATTTATCTGCACTCCAATAATAACACTGATAGTAGTCCGCTTGATCACTGTCGCTCGTCACCCATATCGCTGCCGCTCCGCGCTGTGCAATGCATTTTCGGCCCACGGTTGTGATTAGTGCCTTATATTTACATACATCTTATGAAGTGAATGTGTATATGGAAGGTGAAATGCCGTCAAGTAAATACACTGCTACGACAAAGCGCTTGAGGATTGCAGGGTTCCAGTATTCCCACAGGTTCGTACCACTCCACACATTAACCCGTCTAAATGTATTAAGTCTCGAGATGTACAGTTCTTTGAAGAGAAAATGTATAAAGATATAAAACTGAATCAGCAAAATTCTACTACTGACGGTCAGTTACATTTACTTAGTGATGGCATGGATAATACTACTAGAAATGCAGAACCTTTACCTGCAGATCCTTTGCCAGCTGATCCTATTGAGGAAGTACCTGAAGTATCTGAAAATGAATCGAGCACTTCTAGTTCCAGTTTTGTGGATGATCCTAACGATGTCACTTGGAATCCTGATATGACTACGGATCAAGGCTCCAGTGAGTATGAAGAAATGACAGACTCCGCTAATACTGTGATTGCAATGACAGCTGCTTGTCAAGGTGCTGAACCAAAGACAATTCATGAAGCGCTGTCAGGACCCGAAAAAGAACATTGGAAGGAAGCAATTGTGGATGAGTACAAGTCATTTGAAAAGAACAGAGCCTGGACATTGACAACATTGCCTGCTGGAAAGAAAGCTGTAAAATGCAAATGGATTTTCAAAAAGAAACTTGGACTGGAAGGTCAGCTACTTCGTTACAAAGCTAGACTTGTAGCTAAAGGATTTACCCAGGAATATGGCGTAGACTACAATGAGACCTACTCTCCTGTGGTAAGATACTCAACCATACGTACTTTACTTGCCCTGGCAGTCAACTTAGACATGAAAGTTGATCACATGGATGTGAAGACAGCCTTTCTTAATGGCGATCTAAAGGAGACTGTGTATATGGAACAGCCAGATGGGTATAAAGTAAAAGGTAAAGAAAACTACGTATTCAAGCTTAACAAAGCAGTCTATGGTCTGAAACAGGCATCGAAGGCCTGGTATGAAAAAATTGATAATGCCCTGAAGGTTCTCAAGTTCAGAAAATCACTCAGCGAGCCCTGTGTTTACATAAAATCGAATGATAGTGGTAACCTCATTATATTGGCACTATATGTTGATGACATTCTGATTTTCAGTAAAGATACGCCGGAGAAGAAAAAGCTGAAGGAAGAACTGATGAGAATATTTGAGATGAAGGATCTTGGTCGTGCTACGCATGTATTGGGCATGAGATTGACTCAAGATAAAAATAAAATTACTCTTGATCAGAAAAATTACATACAGAAGGTATTAGAACAATTTAATATGGCGGACTGCAAGCCTGTGAGCACACCTTTAGAGACCGGCTTGAAATTTGAAAAGGGAGAACAGACTGATCCTGACTCTAAGTTCAGAAGCCTGATTGGATGCATTATGTATTTAGCGGTGTGCACAAGACCAGATATTGCCCATGCAGCAAGCCTATTAAGCCAGTTCAACAACTGTTATTCTGAAACGCACTGGAAAGCGGCGAAGCGTGTTCTTCGATATTTAAAAGGAACAATGGATTATTCCTTACAATATAAGAAATCAATATTATCTGTTACAGGATATGTAGACGCTGATTGGGCATCCAACCCGCTAGACCGACGTTCGTATACAGGGTACGTGTACAAGATTAGCGGCTCAGCTGTGTCATGCGAGAGTCGTAAGCAAAGAACCATTGCCTTGTCTTCAACCGAATCAGAGTACATGGGGTTATGTGAAGGAGCGAAGGAAGCTGCATTCATGAGGACCTTTTTACAGGAATGCCTAGGTAAATACTTACCCATTACTCTATACAACGATAGTCAGTCGGCGCAGAAGATTTGCAATAGTCAAATCAACCATAGTAGAAGCAAACATATAGACATTCGACATCATTATGTGCGGCAAGTCGTAAGTGATAAAATTATTAACTTAGAGTACTTGTCTACTGATCAAATGCCTGCGGATGTTTTGACAAAGCCTTTAACCAAGGACAAACATTTTAATTGTGTTTCTAATCTCGGTTTAAACTGTTCGGTTTAAGGGCAGGTGTTGGAACTTATAAACCAAACAGGTTGTAAACCTTATAAGCTTCATGAGCTGGCGACTATTTTGTTTTGTCTGTGGTTTTTTATTTTGTCAGTATACATGAACAAATGAATATATATCGTTTCTTTCTGTCTGCATAAAATAATGTTTTACTCTATCAATCCTGGTATAATTCCACTACAAACCCAATAAAAAATCCGAATATTTCAACAAAACAAGAAACAAACGATTTTAGTAGGTTTTTATGAAAATAAAATATTGTAAATTAATTTGTGAGCGCCAATATACCTACATATGGTGGCAGTCGTGTTATTAAGCAAATGCTCCACCTAGTACGACCTAGTGATCTGTAAGTTGAGGCAGAGGCAAAACAATTCTGCATAATGTGACGTTTTTGAGGCGCGACAAACGACACTAAATGACCGAGGGCGATAATGTGTATTATGTCCGAGTAATCGAGCGTGAAATGACTTTTGGGGTGATGACACGTAATCAAGGATCTATTCGATGTAGATTATCCTGTATAAGGTGGTACTAGTGCTCGAAATGCTAATGCCCAATAGATGACACCCTGCTGTCACCTCTATTGACAATGACTTAAGTTTCAAGATGACATGTAGGTACTGGGACGGCGTCGAGCACCAGTACCATCACCTTACTGGAGGCCAGTGTTTTGCAATTTTTCCATCAGTAGGTGCGGTCTAACGCGAGTCATCCTTTAATCCTTAATATATTACCACGTAAGGGTACACGGCCACAGGCCTTTAATTTAAGTAAATTGAGCTAACAATTTATTAGAGAAGGTGTTAAATCAGCCATTAATAGCAACAGAGAGCCAACCTAACATTAGAAGAACCACTATACTTACGCTCTCCAATACGTATAGTTGTCATAGATCTTGAGGTCACACTACACTGGTCATTCTGGACTCACCTAACTTATAGAAACAAATAGTCTGGACTGGAATTTGTGAGTCCCGAGGCGCTTGCGGATCAAATACTAGGAAATACATTGGAGCCGTTTTGTTAGAATGGCTGGTGTACGGCTAATATGGGCATTTGGGATTTGCTACATTGATGTTTGTTGACTGCATTTGACAGAGTGACGTGCTTTTGTGACGTGTCAGTCAGTGTTGCTACACTGAGAGAAAAGTACAACAAAAACTCACTTAGAATTACAAAAATAAACTTAATCCGGGGACAAGGAGAGTCTACTAATAGGAACAAATTGACTTTTGCAATTTCTATTAGTTCTTGCAATTTCTATTATCTGTTTGTTGAAATTATATTTGGGATTACTGAGCTGTTTGTAGAAATAAATAAACTTTACAGAAATAGTGAAACGTCTATAACTATTACTAAAACTTCATTTTTTCCCCCAGTACAGAACTGTTTTTTAATTCCTGGTGAAGATTTTTCTCTCAGTGTAAGGCTATCTAGGGGTCATACGTTACATTATCCCTTTCGGCTATGTAGGGTTGTCAAAATTTGAGCGATTATCTTATCTGTGGTCGTGCACGCAAAAGAACGTCAAGTGGTACCAACCCTAATAATTGCTCGGAGCAATGCACAATGCTGAGCCGAACGGAGCCGAGTTTGCCCGAAAGGAGGAGTGTCTCCCCACTGGTCGAATTTATACCTTTTCGACCATAAAAACAACAAGCAACGGCAAAAAGAAAGGGTTATAATTTTAGCAGTTAGCAGTTGTGGTTCTACGTTCAAAAAGAATGGCTGTTAAAAGTATTGAACATAGGTATTTCATGAGTATACTCGTATCATATTTTAACCTAAGAAGATTATAGCATAACTGCCGTGTCACGCCAAACTCCGTTAACTCGAGTTACATGAGTTACGGATAACCAGTCTAAATCGTCTTAAAAACCATTAAATATATATCTTCTAAAAGAAAAATTTGAAAATCTTCATTATTTACTGAGAAAAGCATATGGCTAACTCATGTAACTTCATTTTTTTGCCGATAGCGTGAGGCACAACTCAGTTAACTTGAGTTGTATGACTGACACAACCAAAATATCAACATTGTTTCTTAAGTTACCGGAGTTAACCATGACTGGCCGACCGCTTGATTTATACGAAAACAATATTGGTATAGTAAAACGTGCCACGTTTGATCACGCGTATGTCATGTAACTTGACTTACATGACTTCGTGTGACCACTATAGTATGGAAGAGTTGATCATGCGAAATCATTTAATTCGAATAAAATGAAAACTATTCAATAATGCGAAAAAAAATTAAAGGGCCTAATCTGTGACCATATTTCCTACATGTAGATGAGAAAAAATAAAAAAAATACGACGAACCGTCAACGATAACAGCATTTGAATCTTTAAAACTTTAAACGTAATTATCTCGAAACTCAACTTTTAAAGTTACATGAGATGCGCGTGACACGGCAGATAAAGCAACGTCCCCTGTTATGACGCAACATAATTTTATTCACGAGTCGAAAAAAAAAGTAAAAAAAATAACCCTGAATAGAAACTTTTGTTACACGCTCTAAAAAATTAAGTCAAGCGAGTTACACTGGGGCGTACTCTTATCGCCCGCCACGTCGCACAATTATGAATCGGATTCATTAATCTTACAAACTTCCAAATACCCATTCTTCAACCGAAAACCAGACAAAACTCAACTTAAATGCCATGAGATAAAGTACAATATCGTACGGGGAAAATTCCTGAACTTTCTTTTTTAAATATGGCAAGGATTTGACTGGGATTTGCGTAAACGATTGAAAATGCGTTTTTCGTATAAATTGTGTAGACTAAATGATTGAGTATTCTTGTATGATTTATTATATTGGGATAAAGATAAACCGGGTGTAAGATGGGGACCGGAACAGATAAAGCTGCGGTCGGAATTTAGACTGTAAATGTCATTTTGGATGGCAAACTTCCACTACTAAGGGGTCATCCATTAATTACATCACACGTTTAGGGGGAGGGAGGGGGTCAAGAAAATGTGACATATTGTGACATGGGGGAGGGGGGAGACACAAACTTTGTGACGTCACTTTAACTTCGTCAGTAACCGAAAATTTATTTGAATTATTTTATTCGCTGTACATTTAAATAACAAGTTTTTAAAACGATAATCGTTTCTATTCGTTTAATTTTCTTTCCTAAGCAGTTTTGGGTTATAAAATTACTAATATTTATATCATCAAAAATATTTTGATAAAATATTAATAATACTTAGGTACTTACTTAATTCGATTTGGCGATTTCGTAGAAAAAATGTGACGTCACACTAGGGGGGAGGGGTTTGCCAAATGTGACCAAGTGTGACAAGGAGGGGGGGAGGGGTCAAAAAACCTAGAAATTCGTGTGACGTAATTAATGGATGACCCCTAAGGAATATCTACTTCAAGAGTTCCCATTACATCATACTCGTAGTGGTACCTTATTACTAACGTCATCTTATCGCCTAGTACCCATAGTACAAGCTTTGCTAAGTTTGAGGCTAAGTAATGTACAGCGAACTGCAAAAGCATGCACTTTGGCATTGGCGCAACAATTCTTTTTTTAGGGTTCCGTACCCAAAGGGTAAAACGGGACCCTATTACTAAGACTTCGCTGTCCGTCCGTCCGTCCGTCCGTCCGTCCGTCCGTCTGTCACCAGGCTGTATCTCACGAATCGTGATCTAGCTATCACACACAGTTGAAATTTTCACAGATGATGTATTTCTGTTGCCGCTATAACAACAAATACTAAAAACAGAATAAAATAAAGATTTAAATGGGGCTCCCATACAACAAATGTGATTTTTGACCAAAGTTAAGCAACGTCGGTAGGGGTCAGTACTTGGATGGGTGACCGTTTTCTTTTTGCTTTTTTTTTTGTTTTTTTTTTTTATATTATGGTACGGAACCCTTCGTGCGCGAGTCCGACTCGCACTTGCCCGGTTTTTTTACGTAGGTATAATATGTTGCCACGCCCTCGTAGGGTCCATGCTGTACTGAATTAACTTAAACACCTGTATAAACACCATGGATTGCATCGAATAAATGATTATGATTATGATAATAATATCTCGCGGCGAGATAGACGACTCGCCGAGATAGATACTGTCGCGCCAATCATGTGCTTGCCCGGCTACAATCAATTGTCGGTTTTGTTAGAGAATAACTTTCTGCACATTAAGAGTGACATTCCATTTCCAACTGCAGCTGCAATACTGTTCATTTTACTATGGAAACGCGTCGCTGTCATTGTCAATTTCCATAGAAAATGAACAGTATTGCATCTGCAGTTGGAAATGGAATGTCACTTTAATACTTTCTTGTGCTGTTATGGCAACTACGATTATAAATTATAACGTCTCTTAGTCCCAAGGCACCGTCCCAAGAGTATAAACAAATAGTTTTCCGAGTCATCTTCGTCGGTGTTTGTGCGCTAACTTGCTCGTATTTGCTTTGTCACTTTCCTTTTAGACAATCTATCACGGTGTGGTGAATGTAGTTTGAGTTTCGCGGATACGAATGCTTTGAAGCTCACATTTATATATAAACCAGTTTGTTTTTTAAGATATACCCAATTCCGTTTTGTGTAAAAGCATTGCATGTTGTTGGAAATATGTAGGTACAAAATATCGAAAAAATAATACGTATTTACAGATGTATTGAATAATTGTTTTCCTTCGTGTTTTCACGGAAACGCACGAACGTGTCTTGCTATTTCAGTCAACCTCAGTACTTTTTGTACCGAGATTGATTGAAATACCAAGACACATTTGTGCGTTTCCGTGAAAAACGAAGGAAATCAATTATGCACTACATCTGTAAATACGTATTAGTTTCGATATTTTTAGGCGTTGAAAAATACAGTGCAGAAAACTGAACATTGTGGTATCAAATATTTTCACAAATGTAAAAATAAAATAATACGTAGTAATCTATAAACAATAAAACAGAAACAAACATTAGCAAACAAAACAAAAATGTTGCTTCCATGCAAACAGAATGCAAATAGGGTTTGTTGTTTCATACAAAATAAACTTGATTATTTAATCTTAGCAGTAAAAACCGTACCGTTGCCCGGGCCATTAGGACTTTTAAAGGCCTTTTTACGTACTTATATTTATTTATTTATGTATAATATTACGCATCATGTATATATAATGTCATATATTATAGTTTAGTGTTTTTTTTTTTCTTCTTTCCAAATTTACTGTAACAGTATTCTGAGCCTGCACCAACTAGATCTTTCGGTTTAGCCCATGGTTGACTGGTAGAGAATGCCTTCTGGCATTAAGTCCGCCATTTGTACTCTTCATTTATTGTGCAATAAAGTTTAAATAAATAAATAAAATAAATAAAGGCGCCGTAGGTTCAGAGAGCGTCGGCTGGCATTAATTTTCACTGAATATCAGAAAGCATTTGAAAAAATATTGTGTTCTATAACAACTATTATATAATTATTATTTCCCATTATTTTTCCGTTCAGTCCGACCCTCTCGCAATCCATAAATAACGCTTCACACCCGGATGACCGCTCAAAAGTTTACCGGATCAGACAAAGGGTTTCCCGGTACCGCCTGAGGTTTGCGGATTAACACATGACTAGTTATTTAATCCCTCAATTTTATATCTAAAACAGTATAATAGTTGCTTTTCAATGGCTCGTACCCTTAGAGCATTTAATAAGTGGATTCGCCTTTAAGAGCTTACCACTCTGCCGAAAAACTTGTACAATTGTGCAAACTTTTGTATGGACTGACATGGCTATTTGTATGTTACGTACAAATCATGTAGAAATAGCAATACATTTGACGTCTCATCCCCCGTAAAAATCGGCAGACTGTTTCGTATAGAAAATGATAGCCATGACGTCTCCATGCAGTTACTAAATGCTCTAAGCTCATACCATAGAATTACAACAAACAAACGATTACTTACTCACAGAAAATCTTTTCGAGAAACATTATTCTTTGGCATAAAGTGATTACAGTAGCCTTGTCACTTTGACACTGACATATTTTCTATCAGCGTAACCTAGCTACTTTCTATAACTACAGGTGAATTTACATTACGAAATTAGTGTCATGAAATTGGTTTCGTGGCATTAGTTTTGCCAACAGTTTCACGTGTAATTTAGTACTTTCATAATGCATGCATTAATTTCACGAATGCAAATCAGTTTCGTGCTCTGCGCGATTTTTTGGTGGAATTAGTGTCATGCAACTAATTTCGTAGTGTAAATGCGACGTGAATACTTAGTGTCGCGAAAGTGCCTGCGCTTTGCGGACGTGTAGCTTCGATGCTGATGCGGCCATGGTCACTGCGATACTGTGAATTTCACGACACTAATTATTTCACAAAATTACTTCCGCATATATCGAAACTACTTTCGTGAAACCGATTTCAACATGCATGACACTAATTTCGTAATGTAAATCCCGCTATCTCGCACTAATATGCCAGTACGAGCGTGATGCATAGAAAGTAAGTTACGCAAACATTCCACGACTCTTCTCTTTTTGCACAAACTCTATCTTTCCCGCTTTGTAGCTCTAAAGTCCTTTATCGATAACAATCTATACTCCATTTATTTCTACTAACGCATTGTTTTTTAGCCACTAATTATTCCATCCTCCATTACGTATGAAATAACTATACCGTGAGGAATTTCCTTTGTTATACATATACATAAAATACATAATATTATATTTTCTGATCTGCTCCTGACAGAAACGCCTTTCCGGTTTCGGTATATCCGGAGATTTAGGAAGGCTTTGATCTTGAATACGAGGTAAATCATTTTTCTTGACATCCTTTAGGAAAGCATTTATTTCAAGTAAGAAACAATATAAATGTTGTATAAAAACTTATAAACTAAAATTATACTATATTAATAAAAATAAAACCTAAACTACAATAAAAAAATCGCCCCTCGGCAAGGTACCGTAGATGCTAGCAGCATTACCTCGCTGAATTGCAATGCTTAATATGCGTTGTGCGAGGAAGCTGCCAGCCCTACGGTCCCTAGTTACATCCACCAGCCTCTTTGCTAAAGCGCCGAAAAATTTCAGAGCACCAGGACCCCACGGGCCGAGTGTTTCTACACCAAAAGGGGTAAAACTTTATTCTTTCCTTTAGGTAAATCTTTGTTAGCATATTTCTTTGACCGTAATATGTCAGGCCAAAATTATTGGTACAGGCTCATTGAACTATTATTACTAATGTATAGAACCGGCACAGAGAACCAGGTATTTTTTGCGCCATGAGTTGTTGTTTTATTGATATTTTGATGGTTTGAAAAAAAAAACATAGGTATCTAGGGGACCCCGAGATTCCTAACCAAAATTTCAGCGCGCTAGGACAAACTTGAAAAAATTAAAAAAAAGTCGGCCATATTGAAAAAAAAAAATAGCGGCGTCAAAAACTGCCAGGGTCCCTCTATGACATTTGGTCGAGCACCCCCCACCTATGTAGGTCTGACCGTTTGGCCGGGCCGTCACACATTTTTCTGACTGGAAGCGGTAGACCAAAAGTCAGAATTTTCTGAGGGTAAGGACTACACCTAAGAAACTATCGTGAATATTCATGGTATAAACTACGATAAATAAATAAATTCTCGTTCTCGAGAACATTCTCAGAAGTTACCGAGAAATTCTCATGTGGAAAGTTCTCGTGAGTGCATTGCTAGGTTTGCCATAGAAGAGGAGGGTGAATCTCGCGATCTAAACGCATAAGCGCCATTAATTATACGGCGCTTACGTTTTGGTCGCGTGCTACAGGTTGTGATTGCTACCATTCCATTGTTTGATATACCTTTTTTTGTAGTAATAATAACTCAATGTACACTATGTACAGGCCAGAATATAGTATGCATAACCTAGATCTTGAAAATATAACTGGATGATTAAATTGGTTAGACTTAGAGACTTTGTGCGAACAAGTCTGAGCGAAGTGAATACGCGAATGACAGCTAACTAATATGATTCCAATATCATTCTAATAGCATATGGCCGGTTTCATACTAGCGTATTTTTACGCGCGTATACGGTAGTTTCTGCGGTACGCGCGTTACATTTTCCTACATTTGTTCTGTACGAGCTTACATGCGCGTACGCGTACGCTCATAAAGCGGTAGTCTAAAATCGCCCTAAATTGAGATATTACTTCTCAAATAATACCACTAGTTTCCGTCTTTAAGCGGAAGATTAACGACCCAGGCCGTCCCTGAAATATATCACTTGTGTCATTTTTGTCGACGGCGATATACGAGTAATAGATAAACAGATATCGTCAGTGGATCTTTAGGGCTGAAAGGGCCCTTTTGGACCCTAAGGTACAAGTGTAGTGGAAGCGAAGATTTATATGCGATGTCAATTACATCCGGCTTAGTTCTTATTTTTTATTTGTTAATAAGTAGCTACTTACTGTTCGTATTTTCATCTAGGATGGAATGATGATGATGCATGAACTATTCTATGTCCTTCTCCAGAATTTTCTCCATAGCGAATTTTATCGCAATCTGTTCAGCGGCTTAAGCGTGAAAAGGTAACAGACAGACAGATAGAGTTACTTTCCCATTTATAATATTAGTACGGATGAAACATACAGTCCATTATTTAGATAATGGAATTTATTTTTAAGACATTTTAATTGTGTTTAACCCATAATAACTAAACATTTTTTTAAATCTGTCATTTATTTGTTTCAGGTACCTACCTACTGGTTAAGAAGAGATATGTACTAAAAAAACCGGGCAAGTTCGAGTCGGACTCGCGCACGAAGGGTTCCGTACCATAATGCAAAAAAAAAAAACAAAAAAAAGCAAAAAAAACGGTCACCCATCCAAGTACCGACCCCTCCCGACGTTGCTTAACTTTGGTCAAAAATCACGTTTGTTGTATGGGAGCCCCATTTAAATCTTTATTTTATTCTGTTTTTAGTATTTGTTGTTATAGCGGCAACAGAAATACATCATCTGTGAAAATTTCAACTGTCTAGCTATCACGGTTCGTGAGATACAGCCTGGTGACAGACGGACGGACGGACGGACGGACGGACGGACGGACAGCGAAGTCTTAGTAATAGGGTCCCGTTTTACCCTTTGAGTACGGAACCCTAAAAACTGCCCCATCTAAGTATGTACCTAGTGCATAGGTACATACACGTTGGTACATAGTTATACATAACATATTATATGGGTAAATAAATTTGATGTTCCATTTTAAATTGTGAAAATTCTGTATGTAGGTATACAGAACATAGCTAAAAAGTATTTTATTCTATTGTACCTACTTCCATTATACTACTAAATCTACTAATACATTTAATTTCGAATCATATCAAACTATGATTCTGTGAAAATCAATCAATCAATGATTCAATTATTATGATTCTAGCAAATAATTTACAATTACAATATAGTACATACATAAATACGTACTAAGTATTATCGTTAGTAAGCTTGAGAATATCTTTTAACATAATCAAATTCAAACATCATGAAAATACTCAAGTTCGCAAAAGTAATAATACATACATCACAAAAAAAAAAACCGGGCAAGTGCGAGTCGGACTCGCGCACGAAGGGTTCCGTACCATAATGAAAAAAAAAAACAAAAAAAAAAACGGTCACCCATCCAAGTACTGACCACTCCCGACGTTGCTTAACTTTGGTCAAAAATCACGTTTGTTGTATGGGAGCCCCATTTAAATCTTTATTTTATTCTGTTTTTAGTATTTGTTGTTATAGCGGCAACAGAAATACATCATCTGTGAAAATTTCAACTGTCTAGCTATACCACGGTTCGTGAGATACAGCCTGGTGACAGACGGACGGACGGACGGACGGACGGACGGACAGCGAAGTCTTAGTAATAGGGTCCCGTATTACCCTTTGGGTACGGAACCCTAAAAACAGAAAGAGCAAAGTAAGGTTTTTACGGCCCCTGATATAGGAGTAGGTAATAGTCGTAATAGATACAAGATGCCGTTTGCAGGGCCGTTAACGATATAAAGCGACCTTTTTAGACCCGAACATTAGGGGTCCAAGCCACAGCAAGCGAAGATAATCCCAAGAGAGAAGAAGCCAAAGTTTTTAGTCCCATTATGTTATGTACATAATGGGACTAAAAACTGTTTTCTTAATAAGGGATTCCTCAAAAAGGAGTGCAAATAATTAGAGTTGCAAGTGTTCTTAGGTTTTTTTGTACGGTTTTACCTCTAGCCGCCCATACGTCAAACCTTGCCAGGCAAAATGAAATTTTATTTTATCAACACAAAGTTCAAATTAGAATGGAATAGGAAACCTTTTTATAGGTCTCTGGGTGGCTAGAGGTTAAGAGACAAAGTTTTAAGTTAAGAATGGGCAGACGAATCCCCTGATGGAAATAAATAAAATACCATCTCATGTATACCTGCATCACCATTTTCAGGCTATTAAGATGGAATACGCGCTTTTCTTGAAAGTTTGAAGGTCACATTGGTCCGGAAATACCTACCATCAAGCGTGTTTAAATGCGACTATAATATTTTCGCTCTTAGTATTGAACATGCTTGAGGCACATTGTATCTCGGCCGATCACCCGGCGGGTGCATTAGAGCTTTTTGTAATGCTAAAACTTTGCGAATACTTGCTAACAGCGGACGAGATATACCTATATCGTATTTATAAATTTAGGGCGCGATTCGGGAAGTGAATTAGAGATTTCCTAGATATGAAATAGTAAAGATATGTGACTTTCCACGGCAAAAGGTACCTTATGGCGGTTGGCGCTTACGCTATTTTAACGCGCCGCTCGAATATTATTGCGGCCGCCATAAGGTGCCTTTTGCCGTGGAACGTCACATATCTTTACTATTTCATATCTAGTGAATCTCTTATTCATTTCCCGAATCGCGCCGTGAGGCTCAATACGGAAAAAAGCTGCATTAAAAATGAACTTAAAAGAGCATTGATCAGTAGAATGATTAAAGAACGAAAAGCAATATTTTGTTAAGATTGCCGTTTTATACCCAGAGCGACGCAAAAGATTCCAAAACATAATCGTGAGCGTAGCGAGAGATTCTAGCTTGGAACTTTGTGCGTAAGGGACTCAATTTCCTCTATTTTGCATTCCTCTTCTTCAAAAAAGTTACGTCCTGATTCGAGGTTTAGGATACGTCAAATATTACTTCAAACTTTAAACTCATTTATTCAGCAAATAGGCCAAAAGACCAATTCACACGTCAACATTTCATTTATATACAAGCAAAATTAATAATAATATATTTAAAGAAAAACGACGATAATTTAACTTTGACGTATCTTAAGGTTCAATCGGGCAGTTATACTCAATAAATATTAACTAAAGCCTGACCAGTACGGATATGATGGTCGTTCTTGTCTACGTGACAGCGTGATAAAACGGTGTCTGTCACTTTTTATCCCACGGTGTTAAAAAGTGACAGTTATTTTATCACGTGGATAAAGATGGATAAAGCCATCCATAATTAATAATCAAACGAACTTACCTGTGAAGTTGGATTAAAATTATACGAGTATCCAAATCCAAGACAACAAATATAATTTACAAGCAGCAGTACATGGAATCATGCCGTCCTTGTCACACATTTTAGAGATATAATATTTAAAAAACAATTTCGCGCTGTTCCCCTACCTCACTACGCCATCGTCCCTCGCCATCCCACTCTAACCCCGCTCCTCAGATACCCGTCATTATTTCAGAGTGGATCTTTTTTGTGTTATGAACAGAGACTATTTTATTTTAATTTTCGGGGTTGGGGGGCGGGAATTTGTTGTCTTGGATTTGGATACTCGTATAATTGTAATCAAACTTCACAGGTAAGTTCGTTTGATTATTAATTATACTTCCTATCCAAATCCAAGACAACAATAGTACATTACTACAGAGGCCGGGACGAAAGGGGTTGCCGGCCGAAGACATATAGACGGCTGAGCGAAGCGAGGCCGGATAGGTCTGAGCGCGGGCAACCCCATTTCCCGCCGAGGTATGTATAGTGCTTTTCTCAAACATGCAATGAAATAAATAAAATAAAAAATCCACGAAACCCAAGTTTTATTTATAGAAAAAACTAAAAGTAAACTACACCCAAAATATAACCAACACGTACCTATATCATTATCACGCGTATGTTCTACACGAGTCGTGTATTTTTACTACCCGTATATTTTCATGTATCTTTGATTTTTTCGCCTATATCCGTCTGACTGTCGTTTTCGTCACATAAGTTTACATAGTCTTTCATGTTGATATCATGTTTCACATACATCGTGCATTGTTGCTTTATGCATGGAGTAAATAAGTATAATTTTCACAGTGTTGACGAATTTGTAGTTACATTCATTTAAAATATGCCACAAAACTGTTTCTAATAAACTAAGCCATTTTTCTTAGTTTCTCAAATAATAAAATTGCCATAAGCAACCATATACATACTTCGTCTTTGACTTGGCGGCAGAGGCAGCAAGTTATTTAAAATCAATTCTGCTTACGCTGCCAATTCCAACACCTACGATTACAATTAATATTAATTTCATTATTTCGTCGGAACTCATATTAAAGTCAAATATCAACAACGCACCATAAATCCAATAAAACAGAATGAATATTTTTCAACTTTACCTCCATAACAATTTAAAAAATATAACTACGCGTGTTTGAGTAGACCTTTTTACCGCTAACGTTTAGATGAAATATTTTAAATGTTTTTATTTGTGTAGTTATATTTATAATTTAAAATTATATAATGTATTATTTATTAAGTTCATGTTGATTTTATACAAATAAAACTGCAAATTATAGCAAACATTGTTTTTTGTTTTTTTTTTTTTATAGGCGTAGTGGCAGAGTGTCATTACGAACCATAAAGCAAATACTGCCTCTAGTTTTTTTTAATGGATGAATGCCACGATGCTGTGTCACAAATATCTGTGAAATGAAAATTAAAAAAGAGGACTTTGCCGGCCTAGGCCTGCAAGATGTGTATGAAATTCCATTAACTACCTTTTGTCCTAGCCGCACCTGAAACGTCATACTTCGCAGCCTATTATAAGGAACATAACATCAATATTTCATTGCATGTTTGAGAAAATATAATTTACAAGCAGATGTTCAGAGCCTTGTATCTAAATACAGGTGCGAAAATAAAATGAAATATCGATATGAAATCAGTAAGTTACGTATACCGTTACTGATATGACTGATTTCAGCTGAAGAGATTTACCTGCAAATGTAATTTTATATAAGTATAGCATTGTATATTATAATGATAAGCGTCATTGATTAACGGGTAAAATTAGGTACCTTTTATATTCCTTTTTGGTGAAAGAAAAAAATAATCATAAATAAATTAAACTTTCTTAGTTTTTATTGTAATACTATAACTATAACTTTAAAAAACAACTTCTTAAAATTATGGTTATAACTGTTGTATAATGTAATTTTGCCTATGCTTATGTAGACCATTGAAAGGTGTGTTCAATCTTTAGTTATAGCTCTGAACCAATTTTTATAGCACTTTATACCCATTATATTATTCGAATTTCAATTTAAATTTAACTAAGATATACATTGTTTTCATTTTCAAGATTATAATTACTACAACGGTTTAGGTTGTTTTCTGTCAGACACTATACATAATAAATAAGCTGTTTTTTATCATTTAGATTTTACCAACCACTCACTGGATGTAATTATTTTTTGCGTTATGATTAATCTATGAATGTATGTCTTTTTAAGTATTGACAAGTAGAATAAAATATAACTTTATGACAGTTTGCAATGAAGATCCAATACAACAATAAATACCCTCTTCTATACAAAGCCTGTGGGTAAAGGAGATTTTTCTTCATTGTAAGGTTGTCATAGAAATCAAGTTTCTATACATTTAGTTTAAGTCCGGACAATGACTAGTAGAAAAGCCTGTAGGTGCTGTTTTGAAACTTATAATTTTTCAAATTTTCAATTATAATTCAGCTTCAAATTATAGATTTATATAGTTGGTCAAACCAATTTGTCAGTCAGTAACAGGAAAACTATACTCATCCTTTCCTTTTGGGTGCTAGTACTGGTGTAAGACAAAGATAGTACGATTCTCTCTGTCTTTGATTGAAATGAGACAGTCACATTCTCAAACGATATGTAAATAGCTAAATAATGTATATAGATAGACTACCTTTATTAATAAATAACTCGTCTTTCTTTACGTATCTGACCGATGATGACTACACGTGATAGAAGTGGTAAGTAAACTTTGGTAGATTGTAGTGTAGGTAGTTAGGTCTTAAATTATGATATATTTGTGTATAAGGCATTTACTTGAAATTTATCATTCAAGGAGTAACTTATAGTAACCTTTTTTAAAAATAACAATTATACTGTGCAGCTTGCACAGTATTCTTGTGATACACAATCAACAATAATTATTTAAGCTTTCTCGTGTTACGTAGCATTCAATAGGGTATTACATAGGTACTATAAGTATTTAAATAAATTATTTTACACCATGCATAAAATACACAGATTAGAGTTATTGTTAAACACAAGTTCTATTTTATAAATTGGATAGAAATATAACAATACACTCTTTGGGCAGTCGTGTAAAAAGTAGGTGAGTTGACCGTGACGTCACGATCTAATGTTTCATATAAATTCCATGTTAGCAAATCGTTTTGACAGTTCTAAAAAGGTAACTGATTTGTAGTAGTAGTAGTAGTAGTAGGAAAATACCCTATTATAACTGTACAGCAATATAATATGACAACCTAGAGCATTTAAATTAATGACAATATTTAATTTTATTATTGTTGATGGATATCAATCTTTTATTGCGATTGTCAATCTAGCTATTTAGCGATGGCGACTCATGTAACAGGTTACAGCATTTAACTCTGGTTGCATTGTTGTGCAATTGTGCATATTGGTTTTCAGCTAAGGATTCCAGCGTTGATTTCGCGTCGTGGGATATATGCATCAACCACGGTGCAGCCCTCGTTAGTTGCGGCGACGGTCCCCTGAAGTTTAGAACTGAGATAACCAGTAAGCAAATCGTACTGGATTTGTTACGAGTAGGTAAATCGGGCTCGTTGAGATGCTATATATTTGACTGCAGGACAAAGATGCTGTTTGAAGCTATTTGGAACACATAACTTCGTTATATGTATGTATAATAATGTGAATGTAAAACCGGTTAAAGGGTTATATCTCTTTCCATATATTGTTTACTCGTCATACAGCACTGTTGGCGAACTTAACAGGATTTTAGGCTGCATTAACACCAGTTAAATTGCTTCAACGTAACTAAAATCTCCTTTGTATTTCACATACGTAAAGTCACATCATCACTATTGAAGTGGAGGCAACATAAAGGTCTGGATGCAGACTATGACAAGTACATTACATTGGCATCAACACTGTTACAGTGGAGCACGGTTATATATCTTTGACTCATTTTATAACGATCAAAGCGTCTGCAGAACAAACATACCGAAGAGCGTAAAGACCGAAGAACGAAGTGACTGAAGAATGAAGTGATCGAAGAGCGAAGCGACTGAAGAGCGTATCATCAGAAGAGCGAAGCGACCGAAGAGCGTAGTATCCGAAGAGCGAAGCGACCGAAGAGCGTAGCATCCGAAGAGCGGAGAGACCGAAGAGCGTAGCATCCGAAGAGCGAAGCGGCCGAAGAGCAAAGCGACCGATAAACCAAATGACCGAAGCAATCGAAGAGCGAGTCAGCCATTATTATGTAGTTTTTGATATTATGCAATTATCATCATAAATCTTCAACACAGTAAATGTGGAGTAAGGATAACCTCGTTACTATTAATGAGGAGCAAATTCAACCTCGACGCTGTGAAAGCGGAGCTCTCGACACAATTACTGTGGAGTAAAAATAGCCTCCTCACTATTAAAGTGGGGCAAACTTACCCTCAACGCTGTTAAAGCGGAGTTCTCGACACAATTAATGTGGAGTAAAGATAGCCTCGTCACTATTAAAGTGGGACAAATTTAGCCTCAACGCTGTTAAAGCGGAGCCCTCGACACAATTGATGTGGAGTAATGATGGCCTCTTCACTATTAAAGTGGGACAAATTTACCCTCAACGCTGTTAAAGCGGAGTTCTCGACACAATTAATGTGGAGTTAAGATAGCCTCTTCACTATTAAAGTGGGGCAAATATAACCTCAACGCTGTGAAGGCGGAGCTCTCGACACAATGAATGTGGAAAATTTTGCCTCGACTTCTCGTTTGTAACTAAATATTTATCCTATATGAGTTTTAATTTATATGTGTTATTTAATGTGCAATATCATAAACTCTCCTTTTGTCATTGACTTTTATTTGGTAACACGGTTTATACCGAGTACTTACCTACCTGTTTGATGATCATCTAGTTGCATAGTATACCTAAGTTTCTAAGTACTCACTCTACGTAAACTACCAAATTCTGAATCCCAGTTGTCATTAGGAGGTTTACTTATATTTCCGATACGATTTACGCATGAGTTTACGATCCTCGACGCTATTGTACTAGCGGAGTGTTATTATTTGACGTAGTCCATAATATTACACAAATCAAGTCCCAATACTTTGACCATGATTTATTTCATTCTAAAATTACATTGAGTTGATAATATGCGAGTGTATAAAAAGAAATTGATGTTAGCACATTCATGAGGTTTACTTACTCGTACAAAGATATACTGTTCACACTTGGTACGCCTCAGTTATACAGTACTGTTGTAGAAAGTAACTGGCTATGTGATGTTAAGCATATAGCATTGGTACTTAATAGTGTCAATCAGTAATGTCTATTTATCACAAAGCAGGAGATCTGATGAGCAAAAGGAGGCGACCACACCGACTGGACCCAAGACTCGACGATACTGCGATGTGCGATTAAAACCAGTACCTAATCCGTTTTAATCCTTACGATACTTTCACTATGTCGGTATCAGAGCACGCATAGCGTGTGCTCGTCGTATACATCGGTCACTGGCAACAGTCGGTCAAACTATTCTTCAAGTATCTTGTAGATCGTGTATTTAATGAAATTTTTTATGTACCTACATATAAAAGTAGGTATCTGTATACCTACAGGTATGAGGATACCTCCTCATAACATGCTAATTAAACTTATTGGTTAAGTAAAGAATAAGTCTATTTGCACAAAGACACATTTGCTACCGTGCATAGGCACTTAAATATTACCAATCGGCAAGGATTAATATTGTTACCTATCTTTTTTATTACACAGTAGGGTAGATCTATAATTTTTATTCAATTCGGATATAGTTTGTATACCTAGTACCTACTAGTATACAGTATATAAAATCTGTAGGCGAAAGCATGTCAATATAATATAATAATATGGTGTTCGCATTCGTAAACAATTTACTGAGCGAACATTGCATAGTATGAATGTAACATATTTTATTCAAAACATGAAATGTTAGTAATATGGTACATATTACTATAATCTTTGGATTTTGTATTAGTCATATAACTGGGTTAAAGATCATTTTGTGATTTATCTATTTATAGCTCCGTACTTATTTCATCCGTAATTATTTTATTCTAAAAAGGAGGTAGTTGTAACAAGTGATTTCGTACGGAAGCAAAGATTACTTACTTAGTTGATTTATTACGTAATGACTTTATAACGCTAAATGAAAATACGATTTCAAATTAAAGATTACTAGCCATGTAAAGTATTGCAAACGAGACTAGACTTGCCGTGCCGAAAAACCATTCATTTGTTGCTCGGCCACGGCGGCCGGCGGCTGTACAAGTAATGTTTTGATTCTATAATTATCATTCAGCGTTTAATAGACATATTAAAATTACTCACCCTAACTTCATCAATCGACACACACACAGACATTTTTAGAGGAACACTATTTTGGCAAAAATACGTGTGATTCGGACTAACACAAAAACATGTAATGACGGGTATCTGAGGAGCGGGGTTAGAGTGGGATGGCGAGGGACGATGGCGTAGTGAGGTAGGGGAACAGCGCGAAATTGTTTTTTAAATATTATATCTCTAAAATGTGTGACAAGGACGGCATGATTCCATGTACTGCTGCTTGTAAATTATATTTGTTGTCTTGGATTTGGATAGGAAGTATAATACACCGGCAGTAATATATGATCATTGTCAAGAGGGCGCTTCTCATGTATAGGGTGACAGTTCAGTTTAGTATGAAGCAATTAGTTCCAGTGAAATTCCGCAACATGGCGCGTGATCATATCATGTGATCAGGCTTTAATACCTTCGTGAATATTATTAAACCCTTGGTTGTGCTGCAATTTGAAAGCATCGACGTTCAGAAACGGGTGTCACCCCATAAATAAAGAGTAGAAAAATGAGCCAATGACGTTGACAAATCGCCCGATCAAACAAAAGATCTCAAGTCCTTTGACTAGCTGACGTATTATCGACCGTGACTCCGTGTTTTAAGGTTCAAAATTAAAATGACAAGGCAAATACCTTGATGCAATTTGAAAGGATAAAATTGTACCTGACTGACATTGCTTATACGAGCGCTTATTGATACTATACAGAATCTATTTGATAGAAATTTAACTTTAGCATTAAACTTTGAAGCTTATTATTAGCAAAAGATTGCTTAGATTACATAGTTTGATGACGCCTATGTCCAATGTCGACTAGCTTTTAAGTTTTGCTTTGATATTTTGACTCGCCACAAGCGACTATTTTTGACGCGATAACGTCTTATTATATAGATCGATGAACACTGGTAGCGTGCAAAAAAAGCGTCACGTTATGGACAAATCTCCATGGTAACGTTGTGGACAGATCTCCATGGTAACTAAATTGAAACCAAAATATTACTTTGCTAATCCGCGTAAAAGATAACGTGCTAGTCAATCAGTGCTAACCTCGGAGTAATTAACAATGGAGCCGCCATTAACAGGCATTCCCCTCTGTCGAAAATAGGCGGCCAATGGTCAACCATATGTATGGACTGACGTTTATCTGACATGACGTACCTATACATTTGACGTGCCCCTCCCCCGCAAAAAACGGCAGACTATTTTGTACCGAAAATTTTAGACATGGCGTCTCCGTTGTTAATTACTCCGAGGTGCTAACCCGTTATATTTAAGTACTTGCGTATTTTTATATGCAATTAATGTTCCCACCCTCCCACCGCAAAAATAATAAACGCAAATAAATATAACAAACCACCACCAAAAGAATAATACTCGACACGTGTTTCGCCTCTCTACGAGGCATCCTCAGGAGTTGTTGACGGTCTGACGCCCGGCAACAGAAAACGGAAAACGGGTTAGCACTGATTGACTAGCACGTTATCTTTTACGCGGATTTGCAAAGTATTTTGGTTTTAATATAGGCTAGTCCGTGGTTTTAATTAATATGGACTTCCGCAAAGTAACGCCTGATTCTATTCACTACTCCATGGTAACGTTACGAGAAACGTATGCAATTTTTCATCAATGTTTTCTTATGTCTTCGTTATCACGCAAAATTATCGTCCGTAAACCGACTTTACAGACAACCATATTTTTTCGTTTGTTACTCGGAATCGCCCACCGAGGGTTCCGTACTTGTTGGTATTTGTTGTTATAGCGGCAACAGAAATATATCATCTGTGAAAATGTCAACTGTCTGCTATAACGATTCATGAGATACAACCTGGTGACAGACAGACAGACAGACAGACAGTCGGACGGACAGACAGACGGACAGATGGACAGATGGACAGACGGACCGTGGAGTCTTAGTAATAGGGTCCCGTTTTTACCCTTTCGGTTCCAAACCCTAAAACAACACTGTTTAATCATATTTTTTACTAGGTTTAGATTTTACTTCACAACCCATAACTTTCCAGAGATCGCTCTTTAGCGATAAGACCGCCTGTTGTCTGCCTCTACATTTAATTGTTATTTTCTTTTGTATCTTTTTACTGAGGTGTGCCAATAAAGTCTACTATCTATCTATCTTTGCCTGTATTTTGGTGTCTGTCTTTTATTTTATTTAGGACAGCATCAGGGTCGTTTAAGTTTAAGCTCTCACGTTTATCTCACCGACGCGACGTGCAAAATGGCGTCGTATACGAATAGTCGCATTTCACCCCCATTACAGCTAGATTGGAAATGCTTTGCCACTGTCAGCTTACTACTGGGTGCCTAGCCAAAATGACAGTCGTACTTTGACAAACGCCAAGCGAGAAGAAAATAACTATCAGCCGGTCTAGCCAAGCTGACAATCGCTATCGCTTAGACAACGAAACGCTTTGTGTCTCTCTATCACTCTTCCATATTAGTGCGACAGTGACAGTTGCGTTTCGATCGCTACGGAGCGTAAGCGATTGGCACGTTGGCTACGCGGCCTGGATGACAGACGCTACGAAAAGGCTCGTGACTTTTCCATACACTATTTAAGTTTCTATTGGCATTTTTTGTCAACGATTATCATCTTGGTTAGACCCTTTGTACCTAGGAGGTAGTAGGTACAAACCTCCTATATAATAAATTTAAAAAAAGAAGGTACTCAAGCCATGGGGATAATTTATGACGAAATATAAGTACCTATCACTAATTCGATATACAATTTGTTCGAGAGATCAGTGAAAATTATATTTGATCAACTATACACACAGCTGTAAATGTGCATACCCACTTTATGAATGGAATTCATTAATCAAGTGGCTATGCACTTTTGCAGCTCACTATAGATACATGCATTCTCTGGTTTCTCTAACAGGCGATTTAGATTTTTTTAATACTATAATTTCTAGTTCCTTTCATGGCATCAATGCGCCAAGAAGTACCTAAGTAAATATTCTTTATTGCTTAATATATCTTTCAATTGTTATTGGTGAGCAATAACTAATATTCGTATTGTATTGTAACATTATAAGTTTCAAGTTACCTACCAGGCTGTCGAACGTTACCACTACGGCGAACCAGCCATTTTGAAATGATTGAACCTAACGTGTGCTCCAACGTGAAATGGCTCTCTGTAATTCGATCCATCTCCTGAAACGTTCCATATAGCTTACTGTTTCTACTCACTGTCTCGTTTCGCAGTAGAAATATCAGTTACATGACCCCTAAAGTCGTTAGATGTGAAATCTATATGTGGCTTTCCATTATCCATGCATATGAAGCATAAGGACCCTTCTCTATGGAAAGCCACATATTATTAGATTTCATACACACCGTGTTTTTTTAGCTCCGTTAATTTAAAGTGATTATCCTGAGCTTAAATCAAGTAACTTTCTCAAAAACACCGGTATTTTCCGGTATTCCGAGATTCCAGTATACCGGTATTCGGAGAAAACATTTTTTTTTCTGTTAAGCCCCTACGAGCGTGTACGCCTTTACATATTTATTAGTGTTTAGTACGAGTTCATAATTATATTTGGTACTATCTCGGACAATCGATGTTAGATATGACATTGATATGTCACAATTTACAATTGTGTGGTTGAGTAAAACGTTAAAGATGTTTAATAACTTAAATCTTTATTTCCGATTAAAAACTAATACTTAACAATATCATTAAAACTAACTATAAATTAAAGATTTAAAAACTAAACTAAATTAATAAATTAACTCTAAATAAAAAAAAAAAGTTGAGTAAAATGTAATGCTCGTGTTAAAACAACGCTATATGCAGCATTTAACTACTTTTCATAAAAAAAAAATATGTAAAAGAATATTTTTCTTAATAATTAAAACTATGCCACTTAGTTTTCCTAAATGTACCATACCCCGAAATTAACGGAATTCAATAAAAAATATGGTTTTCTGTAAAGTCGGTATACGGACGATAATTTTGCGTGATAACGTCATAAGAAAACATTACTATTACATTACGTAACTTTACCATGGAGATCCGTCCACAACGTTACCATGGAGATATGTCCACAACGTGACACTTTTTCGTGCATGCTACCGGTGTCCATCGATTTATAAGACGTTATCACGTCAAAACACGGTGTATAATAACTGTGGAAGCACAATTACCCGGTGGGGACTAAAGCACATTTTACGATAGAATATCTATACTATCGAATACCCATCTTGGCTATCTCGGGAGGCGATAAGCACGTTCGTTAACTCCTCGACTGGAGTTCTTGAACGTTGAGCTAAGCTTTTTATCACAGCTAGTTGATAGCTGAGCGACAACAGCTGGAACAGGGTTAAGGAAACGATTCAGAGAGTTAAAAAAATGTTATCAGATAATAAATATTATTATCATTCATTTAATTATGACTGAATTTTTATTGATCCAAGTCTGCTGTCTGCAATTATGAATAACAGATTTAATAGCTGTGACATATGTAGAATTAATAAATAGGCTATTGAAGCCTGACCATGAATATGATCACGCGCCATGTTGCGGAATTTCACTGAAACTAATTTTTTCATACTAAACTGAACTGTCACCCTATAAGTCAGTCGTGTCCAATGCGCGCAGCGACATAGACGCATTGATGATCAATTAATTTAATTAATTGCGAAATTAGCGCGGCTCGGCCGCAGCTAGTGAAGTGACGCGATGAGTGCCTCTGGACAGAGTGCACCGATCGTGAACGAGCTCCTCGCCTTTCTGCAACAGAAGCTGCTGCTGGAAGGAGTGATGGACACGGTGTCTGCTGTCCAGATCTGTTCGTCGAGTTATTCCGTCGAAGATATCTGTGCAGCAAAGAAGGTGCTGCACGAGTCCCTCGGGATCGCCGGCACGTATGTACCTCACCGGAGAGGAGATGAAACCGGGAAGAAGACCCTCGAGAACATCATTAACGTTCTGAGGGAGAATGAAGACCGGATTCCGGAGTTTGCGACGACGGGTGCCTCCAGCCTGCCGTCCTATATTCCGGATCATGTGGATGTTAGCTGCTTGTTGAAGGAAATCGTGGCCCTAAAAACAAGTCTAGCAGATGTCATTTCGAAGTTTGATGCGGCCCAGATCACTATAACCGAGTTACGCAACGAAGTCATCAGTTTGCGAAACAGTGCCCTTACTCGGTCGGCGGCGTCGAATTTCAAGTGCGATGACCGGCAATCCACGAGCGCTGCGTCGGTCAGTTTGCGAGTTGCTGACACTGTAAAATGTGTCGCATCAGCTGTGTGGCCGCCCGCGAGCCTCCCGCGCGCGCGCCCTCCCCCCGTCTCCTCCAAACACGTCATCGTGTTTACGCGGATGTCGTTGCCGGTCCGAAAGTCGCATCGAACCGGGCTAGTGTAGGTACCTGTAAAGGGTACTGAAGATCGAGCGGCTCCCAAGGAGAAGCTCCCTGTTGCCAGTGTGGATGAGGAGGATTTCACACTGGTATCAAGAAAGAAGAAGGCGCGCACGGCGCCTCGTAAGACTCAGTGTGGTACCGCCGAACCGGCTAATTCTGGCTTGCGGATTGCTACACCGAGTAAGGCGCTGTACGTATCGCGCCTGCATTATACCGCCACGGCTGCTGAAGTGGTGGAGTATGTACACCAGAAGACCGGCTACACGCTGAGGGTGTTCCAACTTCGATCGCGCCACTACGTGCACTTCAACTCTTTTGTGGTGCGCGTGCCGCGACCGCTGCAGGGGACCATCGAGTGCGCCGACTTCTGGCCGAAAGGTGTCGTGTTTCGGAGGTTCCGGGGCAAACTGCCGAATCCGACACAAGAGCAGCCGACACAACGGAGCCACGCCGTTTTGTCGTCTAAATAGTGTTTAGTTTTAAGTTTATAAAATACATATGTATGTTAGTCTGTAAGGTATTTGTAATATGGGCCTTGTTGCCTGAATTAAATATCTAAATAAAAAAAAAAAAATAAGTAGATGAGAATACCAGCGCCCTCTTGACAATGATCATATATTATTTACTGGTCAGGTTTTACGTCTGGCGAAAGCAGGCGTCCAAATATATTTAGTAGAATAAATATTTTAGGTTACTATACGTAGTTTAATTCTTATTTTTTTGTATTCAATAAGGTTAGTTTATTTTAATAATTTACCTTCTAATATACATTTTCTCTAATATATCTAGTCCCGGATACCATAGAAATTCAAATGCATATCGTTTGCAATTCGTGGTGCAAATTATTGGCTGCGGCATTCGCACGTGCTCGAACGTGGTCGCCGATAGCTTGTGAATATCAATTTATATTGACACTACGATATATACGATACTAGAGACCCGCGGCTTCGCACGGGTTAACAAATTATACACAACCTTCCTCAAGAATCACTATTGATAGGTGAAAACCGCGTGAAAAACCGTTCAGTAGTTTTTGAGTTTATCGCGAATATATACAAACAATCACACAAACAGACAGACGCGGCGAAGGAATTTGATTTATAAGGTGTACGAGCGAAATATCAATATAAGAGCATCCCGCTTGCACTCGTGTATTGATGACGGAGCTGCAATAAAATTGTTGGCATGTTTTTTTTATCGGCGTACAGGGTAGACAAAAGCGAATAACTGGGCAAATCGTATCAGACTTAAAAATTTGTTGATGTACTCTGGCACACCCACTTTGTCAGTAAAAAAGGGCGGCAAATTTAAAAAAAATTAGACGTTATGAAAAATTATTTTCGCGCCTTTTCGACGAAGTGGGTGTGTTTGTGTTTGAGTATATTTAAATATCTAAGTATAGATAAGTTTATAAAAAAACTCCTCTTAATATTTTTACCATAAATCCAATATGTGTGTGTTTTTTTTGATAAAATCATATATATGCTGTAAAAAACCTGTGAATCAACGAACATTTTGAAAAGCGCTCCACTGCAGTAATTCCGGTTTGCAGATCTGAATAACTTCATTATACGCTAATTAGGCACGTTCAAACAGACGAGAAAAACTGAATTAGACGCTTTCAGCTGCGACGAAATTTGCTACTAACTTCATTAAGAAATTAAGCTAAGGATTCACGTGCATCATTATCATTTGTGACGTTTTCGACCAAAAGGTACCACTTTGGCGGTTGTCAATAAGGTCGATTTCAAATAGAAGGTATATGGAAATAGCGCCTTACCTATAATAACGACCTTTTGGTTGAGAATGGCACATTTTAAGAATCAATAAGACTTTTTTTATATTATCACAAAGGAAATCTTACACTGTAGTAGCTTTTTTCAGTCAGTGCTTGATTATTTTAATTCTAAATATGTTAACGTGCAACACTTTAACTCGCGTTTTGTGCACGTATTTAATTACACAAACGGGTCTACCGCGATATAATTTCATCGTTTTTACGCGGTGATTATATCGCGGTAGACCCTTTTGTGTAATGAAGTATGTTAATACGTAGTTCTTTTATAAATTACATGCATATGACAAAACCGTCACTGTGACCAGGGCCGTCTTAAACTATGCCGGGGCCCTTGGGCACATAAGAATTTGGGGCAAAGTAAAGAAAGCTAATTAGACTAAAATTTTTCTACTATGACCTTCTATTTATTATGGGTATTCAAATATGTATACTGTTATTGTCTGTCCTTCGGGGCCTCCTGAGGAAGGAGGCCCTGGGCACGGGCCCCGTGTGTCCTTATGGTAAAGACGGTACGGACTGTGACAGTATAAAACTAGCTGTGCTCAGCTCGTCTTGAGTTCCAAGGCTAAGCCAGAAACATTAATAGAGTGAAGAGCTCTCTAGGACCGCCCGCGGCCAGGCGCGGATCCACCGTAGTGGGCACGGTGGGCATGCCCACAACCCTAATAGGGTGCACTATTGATTCCCCGAGTAGAATTTATTGGTCGGGGAATCATCAGGTACCCTCGAGTCGCACTTGGCCGATTTTGGAGTGTGTGTGACCACAACGGTGTACTGCCATCTCGCCGAAATATTTTTCGCCTAATTTCACTTCCCAACCAACTTATTGCAGTACTTTTAGTTGGCAAACCAATGCTTAGCATATTATTATTTAGCATAATTTTTATTTGACTACAATTTTATTTAGCAGATGTTCATTTTACCACGATTTATTTAGAAAAATAGTCACTAAGCAAATGTTTTATTATACCTAACTATTTATTGTTACATAACGTTTGCCAAAATTGAAACTTCGCATACTTTTTATTTGATCACAATTTTATTTAGTAGATGTTCATTTTACCAAAATTCATTAAGACAAATAGTCACTGAGCAAATGTTTCAACTTAGCTAACTCTTAATTGTCAAAAAACGTTTGCTTTATTTATACTTACTTTTCATAATATATTTTGATGGCTATTTGACCTGTTGGTGGCTTTTTTTTTAACAAACGTATCTACATATTTCCATGGACGGGTGCCACTACGCTAATAGATTTGATGACTGTACCAACATGTGTTAGGTTAGATGACTGCAATCCCCAAGAAAACGAACTGTTGCCAGAAAAGTGGGTTAGGTTAGGTTAGAACTGCGACCCCACGAAAACAAACTGTTGCCTCAAAGGTGGGTTAGGTTAGAACTGCGACCCCCGAGAAAACGAACTGTTGCCAGAAAAGTGGGTTAGGTTACGTTAGAACTGCGATCCCACGAAAACAAACTGTTGCCAGAAAAGTGGGTTAGGTTAGGTTAGAACTGCGACCCCACGAAAACAAACTGTTACCTGAAAGGTGGGTTAGGTTAGGTTAGAACTGCGACCCCCGAGAAAACGAACTGTTGCCAGAAAAGTGGGTTAGGTTAGGTTAGAACTGCGACCCCACGAAAACAAACTGTTGCCTGAAAGGTGGGTTAGGTTGGAACTGCGACCCCCAAGAAAACGAACTGTTGCCAGAAAAGTGGCTTAGGTTAGGTTAGAACTGCGTCCCCACGAAAACAAACTGTTGCCTGAAAGGTGGGTTAGGTTAGATTAGAACTGCGACCCCCAAGAAAACGAACTGTTGGCAGAAAAGTGGGTTAGGTTAGGTTAGAACTGCGACCCTACGAAAACAAACTGTTGCCTGAAAGGTGGGTTAGGTTAGGTTAGAACTGCCACCCCCAAGAAAACGAACTGTTGCCAGAAAAGTGGGTTAGGTTAGATTAGAACTGCAACCCCCAAGAAAACGAACTGTTGCCAGAAAAGTGGGTTAGGTTAGGTTAGAACAGCAACCCCCAAGAAAACGAGCTGTTGCCAGAAAAGTGGGTTAGGTTAGGTCAGAACTGCGACCCCACGAAAACAAACTGTTGCCTGAAAGGTGGATTAGGTTAGGTTAGAACTGCGACCCCCAAGAAAACGAACTGTTGCCAGAAAAGTGGGTTAGGTTAGGTAAGAATTGCGACCCCACGAAAACAAACTGTTGCCAGAAATGTAGTAAACAAAATTACTACCTCCATCATTGAACTGCACATCTCGAAAAAACTACCTACGTAACGAAATAAAATGCTACTGTAATTTGTACCATGAGTAGTTGAGTACTATATTATTAGGGTATTTAGTAGTATGCATCACAATATTAGGCGAAAAATAATTTATGCCTATCAATACATTCGACATAACAATAAAAGACATTTTGAAACATGACCAACTAAATATTTTGCCATACAATAATATTGTAAATAATAATTTGCGACATGTTATATATGCGAAACATTGGTTTGCCATCTGATAGTTTTGCCAAATGATACTATGGGAAAAATAGTTTGGGAAGTGATAATTTGCCATACAATTTTCGGCCACATATTAGTAAACCGACCACAACCTTTTTTGAGGGCTGGATCCGCGCCTGCCCGCGGCCTCTTCACTGCGTCGGTTCTAGGCTTCATTATACAAGTAAATTTTTAATAAGGCCAGTAGGAACAATATTATATCTAATATTTAAAGCTTTCGCGATTTGAACACATATTAACTCACATTTATAGACGGGTCTGACTAACGGATGTCCCAGCAAAATGTCATAACAGAGATTTGTGCAACTACCTAAAGACGTTTCGTCGGGTAAACGCGAAAGTTTTAAATATGTATCATAATATATCTGTTAAAAAAGTACAGTCTATAGTCCGTTTTTTTTAGCATTAGAAAGAACTTCGCAGAAGTTCACTTATGGTTCTAAATTTGGCACTTTTAGCGGTAACAATTTGAAGTAAATTATATGTATTAACCATGCTACATTAGATAATTCAATAATTATTAACAATTAACGAGCCTGATAAAAACTGCACGCTTACTTCTGCGGAGTTCTTTCTAATGCTAAAAAAAACGAACTATAGGTATTAAAATATTGGCACTGATAAAGTGCCAAAAATATATGTACTTAGGTACACCACCTTTTTGCCCATACATTAAAGTACCGTGTACATATTTTTGGCACTGTTCGTGTCGATATTTAATACCTTGAGTGTATTATAAACAAATAAACATTTTTATCTTTAATAGATCCTTTTTCAAGCGCACTGACTTCTACAAACATATTCAGTCATTCTAGTGTGTTTTATTAACTGAAGTATCCCGTTGTAAAAGCCAGAATTACAGCAAGTTAACCGCTTCCGGCTTGAGAGGTTCTGCTGTAAACTTCATGCTGTAAAGTTAGTTTAACGGCAAAACGAGGTTAAATAGTGTTGGAAGTTTCTAGAAGTTGGTGCGATGAAGTTAGGGCAAAATAAGGTTACAATGTTAGGGCAAAATAACGAGTTTGGAAAAGACCCAACGTTAAATTAATATTTCCGCGAAATAAAAAATGCCATAAAATAATTCTTGCAAGATTGACTCGAACGAAAACATTGCAATTTAAATAAAAGCTTGCAAAATTAACCCAATACAACGATCTGTACAAGTAAAGGATGTGTCACGTTAGACCGAGCCGTGTCCGCCGTCCGGCCCGGAACTACCGGCGCATCGTTTTCTATGGAAAGCATCACGTGATCACCTGTCATGTCATAAAAAAATAAGCCCCGGAAGCTCCGGCCAGGACACGGCCCGGTCTAACGTGAGTCATCTTTAACATGAAAAGCCTAGATTTACCACAGTAAAACAGACCTGTGGGGCTCTACTCTCGCCGCCCCCATTGGGAAAATAACAGACCGTGCAGGAGTTAAATACTATTATTAGTATTTAATTCCTGCAACTACCTCATAACATAACTTAACTTATTGATGCTACGAGTTAACTTCTCTTCTCTATTCTTTGCTTTTCTCTATCCCATTTCTCTCCTCTATTCCTTGCTATCCCTACTCTGTAAATTTCCTTTCCCTTTTATCCTTGATGGTGCCGCGGCCCTTTCGGCCACGACACCAATCTCTTCACACCAAAAGCAGTCGCTGGTCACCGTGTCGACCAAACTGTGAAACCACTTTAAAAAAAAAACCGGGCAAGTGCGAGTCGGACTCGCGCACGAAGGGTTCCGTACCATAAAGCAAAAACAAAAAACGGAAAAAAATGCAAAAAGAAAACGGTCACCCATCCAAGTACTGAACACGCCCGACGTTGCTTAACTTTGGTCAAAAATCACGTTTGCTGTATGGGATCTCCACTTAAATCTTTATTTTATTCTGTTTTTAGTATTTGTTGTTATAGCGGCAACAGAAATACATCATCTGTGAAAATTTCAACTGTCTAGCTATCACGGTTCGTGAGATACAGCCTGGTGACAGACAGACGGACAGACGGACGGACGGACAGCGAAGTCTTAGTAATAGGGTCCCGTTTTACCCTTTGGGTACGGAACCCTAAAAACCCACAGTAAAACGCAATGTTAGCTCGCCATGGACAAATAAGATGAAGCGCGGAAAGAGCTGACAATAAAAACTCAAATTCAATTTGCGCAATCGTGTCCCCCTCAAGAGTCGTAATGTTGGCACAATTGTGTCTTGGGCCACAGACAATGTCGTTTGCTCAGGGGATTGTCTTTTAAATTTAAATGAAGCGTAGTTTGCCAAAGTCGTCGGAGTAAGTGCAAAAGTATGCAAAGACTTTTGTTTGATTTGGTTGATAAGACAGCCGAATGGCTACGAATATACATCAACGGCATACATTCTCATATATATATATATATATATATATAATATCTAGAGGAGTCTGTTATAAAGAAGACGCATTGAAAGTAATAGAAAACTGTCATTAGTTGTTAGGATTTTTAGACCGCCTGCTAACTACCTGCCTTCCCTTATTTACAGTATTTACACTTTAAATCTGTTTCTGAATTTGTTTCCTTTGTAGTGCAATAAATATTATTTAGAGTTAGACCAAGATAACTCT